>NC_065451.1:184330120-184632874 GCF_917563875.1 Diabrotica virgifera virgifera
GTTTTTTTAATATTTCGTAATATGTAATTATAAATTAATCTAAGCGCCATCTACACGATAATTGTAAAAGTATCCGAAGTAAGAAATTAATATTTCATTAATATAACGTTAAAATGATTAGCAAAATCTTTAAAAAAATCGATTATAATTTAATTACTTTTATGCGTTGTAAATATTAAGCGATAACAATTAAATAATAAATTTAAAAATTACCGGTGAAAGTTGCATTAGTAATCCGCTAGGAGCGACACCAGCGAAGCTCAGAGCGTATACCACCATATTTATATCTAACACCATATTATATCCTTTACTTGCATCTGTTTTTAATTATTAGTTAGAGTCATTTATTTCTAGAATGTTTATCATTCTTACGATACGCCCCTGGTGAACTGACTTTTTGTTTGGTGTTACTCATTTGCTAAGATACATATTCATGGCCCACTAGACCTTCGAAACAACACCGTCTATACTGTACGGTCGTATGATGTAGGTATCATAAAATATGTAAAAAGTAAAAAGGCGATACGGGTCACAGGAAATTCTTCGGCCAAGTGTTAACAATGTTTAAATATTTGTACCCCGAATTTTAGTCGAAAGTGCTACGAGCTCGTAATCAGAGTAAACAAACCTCAAGTTGGGCATGGAATGTAGTACGAGCCCAGACACATAATATGAATTGGACCAAAAGCAATATGAAACAATTTTATTTTTCTGAATTAGAATTTAAACTGCGCGTCATAGAAAACGGGCACCCTAAAAAATGGGTCATATTTGATGTCGCGTATCTCGTAAACCTGTCGTCCGATTTAAGTCATTTTTTAATATGTTATAGCCTTATTCTTTGTTAATATCACTGTACTAACATTTTTGCTAAACAGGTAAATGTTCATTGTATACAGGGTGTACGAATCAAACTGTGTTTTTTTCTCAAAGTTCGCAACACCCTGTGGAATATTCTAGCATTTATAAAATACTGAAATTAAAACCCAAGTATAGCCTCAGGTTTTTTTAACATTCTGCTTTTTAAATCATTCGCTTGTGTTGGATAATACAAAAGTTATGTACTTTAACAACTAGGCATGCTCTTTATCAGTACAGGGTGTTTCTAAATAAGTACGACAAACTTTAACGGGTAATTCTGCATGAAAAAATAATGACCGTTTGCTTTATAAACATATGTCTGCAAATGCTTCGTTTCTGACATACAGGATGTTGAATTTTTTCTTACAAACTGACGATTTATTTATTGCCCTAAAACCGGTTGATATATGCAAATGAAATTTGGTAGGTTTTAAGAGATAGTTATTGAGAATTTTTTGACATGCAATTAAGAATTTTATATTCTCCATTGGCGCGCATACGGGTGATCTGCGTTTCCAAAAAAACGGGACAACCACAAAATGGGTCACTTTTGATGTCTCAAATTTCCTAAACCTGTTGTCCGATTTAAGTGATTATTTTAATATGTTATAGCCTTATTCTTTGTCAATATCCCTTGTAAGAGGTAAACTTTCCCCTAAACAGGTAAACTTTCATTGTACACCGCGCGTACGAATCAAACTGTGTTTTTTTTTCTCAAAGTTCGCAACACCCTGTGGAAAATTCCAGCATTTATAAAATACTGAAATTAAAACCCAACTATAGCCTCAGGTTTTCTTAACATTCTGTTTTTTGATTCGTTCGCTTATGTTGGATAATACACTGCGCATCAGAGAAAACGGGCCACCCGTAAAATTTAAGAAATTTTTGTATTTTTTTCTTTTATACTGTCTATTGTTTTAGTTACTCTTGTAGCACGTAATCCAGCAATATCATTAGTAATAAAGGGAAAACATGGACAATTTTAAGAAAATAATAAATGTATTAAAAATTTTTGATTTATCACTACAGTTACAGATTTTACAATAAGTGAGTAGTAAAAGAAAGCAATTTTCGCTAGTTTCAATAATATGTGTTGCCACCACGGTTCTGGATGACACTCATCATTCGATGTGGCATAGAATTGATTACATTTTGGATGTACATTTGGGGAAAAGTGGCCCATTCCTCAATGAGGGTCAGTCCAAGCTATTCACGTGTTGTTGGAGAAGGTGTACGATGTCTTACACGCCTTTTCAAAAGGCTCCATATATGCTTAATCGGATTCAGGTCAGGACTTTGGGCAGGCCAGTCCATTTTTGCAATACCAACATCTTCAAGATACTGTGATACAATCCTAGCCGTGTGTGGTCTGGCATTATCTTGCATTAGTAGAAAATCATTATCAATAAACCCAGCATATGGCATGACATGATCTTGTAGGATCTCCGTTATGTATCTGTGGGCTGTTACTGTGCCCCTTTCAATTAAGACGAGATCCGTGTGTGCGTCAAAAGAAATCCCTGCCCAAAATATTACTGAGCCACCACCAAAAGCAACCCGGTGTGACCGAGTACATGCAGCATAACGTTCTCCGGCCCCTCTGTAGACTTTATTTCTACCATCTTTACCATAAATGGACATTCTACACTCATCCGTAAACAATACTTTTTTCCAATCGTCTACTCTCCAATTGACGTGCTCTCGGGCAAATGCAAGTCTGCGTCTTTTATGAGCTGCAGTAAGTAATGGACCCATTGCGGGATTGCAAGCTGTCAAACCCTGTTCTTTTAACCTTCGTCGAACTGTAGAAATGCTGATGACTGGTCCTTGGGCTTGCTGAATATGGCTTTGGAGCATTCTAGCAGTTTGCCACCGGTTCCGCAATGCAGCAATAGTGAGAACTCGATCTTCTCTGACAGTTGTCTTTATTTTGGGACCTGTACCGGGTCGCCGTTATAGAGATCCGGTCTCAACAAATCGTTGGAAAATTCTCTGCACAGTTGAACGACTAACATTTAGTTGCCTTGACACATCACTTTGGCTTGTTCCATTTTCTAACAATGTAACAATCTGAACAGATTTTCTATATGTTTCCATCGTTATTAAGAGGTCACTCTAACTCAAAAATATGGTAGAAACTCTTTTGATCACAACAATAATTCACACTTGAACCAAAACGAAAACGTCTATTTATTTTTAACAATTCACAGAACTGTCAAAAACATCACTGACAGTTCAATTTGACGTAATTCCGCAAAGCCTCGATGATTTTTAAATATTGATTTCTGAGAATTTTAGGGTTTAATAGGGTTTCCAAATTTGTTTATTCTCTTTATAGGCTTTGTTCAGCTTCTCAATATACGTGATAATTCATTTAATTTAATGAACATAAAAGAAATTAAAAGAAAATAAAAACATACATAAACAACAATACAAGAATTTCTTAAATTTTGCGTGTGGCCCGTTTTCTCTGACGCGCAGTGTATTATCCAACATAAGCGAATGAATCAAAAAACAGAATGTTAAGAAAACCTGAGGCTATAGTTGGTTTTAATTTCAGTATTTTATAAATGCTAGAATTTTCCACAGGGTGTTGCGAACGTTGAGAAAAAAAAACACAGTTTGATTGGTACACCAGGTATACAATGACAATTGACCTGTCTAGCAACAATGCTGGTACAGAGATATTGACAAATAATAAGGCTATAACATATTAAAATAATTACTTAAATCTGACCTAAAAAACAGGTTTAGGAAATTTGAGACATCAAAAATGACCCATTTTGGTTGTCCCGTTTTCTCTGACGCGCAGATGACCCGTATGCGCGCCAATGGAGAATATAAAATTCTTAATTGCATGTCAAAAAATGCGCAATAACTATCTCTTAAAACCTACCAAATTTCATTTGCATATCTCAACCGGTTTTAGGGCAATAAATAAATCGTCAGTTTGTAAGAAAAAATTCAACATCCTGTATGTCGGAAACGAAGTATTTGCGGACATATGTTTATAAAGCAAACGGCCATTATTTTTTCATGCATTTTTGTTTATTTATTTATTTTAATTACCCCTTAAAGTTTGTCGTACTTCTTTAGAAACACCCTGTACTAATAAAGAGCATGCCTAGTTGTTAAAGTACGTAACTTTTGTATTATCCAACACAAGCGAATGATTTAAAAAGCAGAATGTTAAAAAAACCCGAGGCTATAGTTGGATTTTAATTTCAGTATTTTATAAACGCTAGAATATTCCACAGGGTGTCGCGAACTTTGGGGAAAAAACACAGTTTGATTCGTACACCCTGTATACAATGAAAATTTACCTGTTTAGCAAAAATTTTAGTAAATAGATATTAACAAAGAATAAGGCTATAACATATTAAAAAATGACTTAAATCGGACGACAGGTTTACGAGATACGCGACATCAAAAATGACCCATTTTTTAGGGTGCCCGTTTTCTATGACGCGCAGTTTATTATAAATTAAAGGGATACGATTAAGCTTATTTGGTTCTCTGTGGATTTGCCAAGATGCCAAATAATCAACAATAACTTTAGTACTTCGTAGAATTAGCAGTGCCATCAATAAAAAGGAGATATACATATTTTTAAGAGAATGTACGATGAAGAATGAGGGCAAGCTAGTAAAGACAAGGACAAAGCAAGACACAGGTAGTTGGCCACAGGGAAACAAGAAGATCTCCTACACTATAAAGAGAAGAAGAAAGGGTCAGATAAATGTTGCAGCTGCAGCACTAAAAAGAAGAAATGGATTGAAGATTTACTGCTGGAACTTGAAGCTAATAGAAACGTTAATACAAGACTATATAAACACATAAAAGCAGATGAATGAAAATACACCGGCAAGTATTAAAAAAAGGAATGGAAAACACACTACAGAGTTCAAAAAGAAAGACGATGCTGAAAATGCAGAAAATGAAGAAAAAATAGAAAATAGGAATGAAGAACAATCAGAGCCTCCCTCATACAACGAAGTATTGGAGACCATAAACAGATTAAAGATAAGAAAAGCAGCAGGACCAGACGACATTATAAATGAGTTCTTCAAGAAATGGGGAGAGGAGCTAGCCCACAGAATCCACAAGCTGATAGAACGAACATGGGAAGAAGAACGCATGCCAAACGACTGGAAATGCGGTCTGATAACACCAATCCCTAAAAAAGGCGACAAGACAAAATTCACTAACTACAGGGTAATCACGTTATAAAATACAATGTACAAAATATTTAAAACTTTGATCAGACAAAGAATAGAAAAAGAAATGAGAAAAAAAAAGTGAATACCAACATGAAGTCAGAGAGGGTAAAGTCAAAAAAAGAAGCAATACACATTGTAACGCAATTCGTCGACAGAAGTTACGAGCACGGAGTAGATCTACATATATTGTTAATTGACTACTAGCAAGCGTTTGACAGTGTAATAAGAGAGGAACTAATTAATGATATGAAACAACTAGGCATTCAAAGAAAACTAGTAAGAATAAAAAAATAAAAATATATACCATTTTTATTCAGTTGCAATGCGAAGGCAAAACAATCTTGTTTTTCACTCAGAATACGGAGCGCAGTCCAGCCCTCTGAATCGACGACTTTCGACTCTTATTGGAGTCTCATCGGAGAGACGTAGGCCTGCTGCTCCATAGTGACCAACATCGAGAGTTTATCCCCCACACCGCCACTGACGTGAATGGATTAGGTGACTAGCGTCATCTGGCAATTGAAAGGCAAAGTTTTTCAATCCTAATAGCGACATTAATAATATTGAAAAATATTAAAAATGTTACTAAAAGATTTTTAAATTGAAAACTTATTGGTCCATTTCCCTGGTGACACCTCCAAGGCTTCTACAATATGCAAGCCAGATGGATACTGCAGTGAAGACAAAAGGGAAGGAATTCTACACTATGCAATTCACAACCCCCGTCTGCAGCTTGGTAAAGTTCCAACGGAAAACGGACCTAGTTACTCTATAGGAGTAATACTAATATAAAAATAAAAATGTATACCATTTTTATTCAGTATTACTCCTATTCGCGGTGTGCAAGTACTTGGAAGGGAATTAAGAAACGACCGTGCGCGAATAGCGGAGAAATATTGCAACTTTCTTAAATAATTCATATTGTCAATTGAAATTGTCAAATTGACGTACATTTCATATCTACTGTCATTGAAGAAGAAAAATTATATGTTGCTTCACAATATTGATATGATATGCAATTATTATATAAAGGTAAATTTAATTAATTGTATTTTGCTTGCAGTACTGCATTTTAATAACTAATTTTATTTACTACATACAATTGTTTACGTTTTAATAACATAACCTGAATCTTATTTTTTCTTCTTATTATTTTTTTGGACTATGGCCTTGACAATTATTCAGTAACCAGGACTAATATAATTGGCCATTATAATTAATAGTGCGAATAAAGTTGCAGAGCGTAGAAATAGGTGTCGCTTTGCCGAACTTGCACGGTCCCAAGAGTAACTAGGTCCATCGGCTGCCCCAAGTAGAAACACTGTATATCCATTTTTTTCAAAATCACTTTTATTACATTTTTGGATTTAGGGTGTTGTTATCTACCATTTACCAAGGAAAAAAAAATAAAAAAATGAGTAGAACCGCAATTTAACATTGCTATGAAACACGCATTATATCCCATTCCATCTTCACTTCACCACTTTGCGTTTTCTACTCTGGTGAACATTTTTCGAATTGGCGCTTTCTACTTGGGACAGCCGCCATTTTCCGTTAATATTATTTATATTAGTATTACTCCTATAGAGTAACTAGGTCCATTTCCGTTGGAACTTTAGCAAGCTGCAGACGGGGGTTGTGAATTGCATAGTGTAGAATTCCTTCCCTTTTGTCTTCACTGCAGCATCCATCTGGCTTGCATATTGTAGAAGCCTTGGAGGTGTCACCAGGGAAATGGACCAATAAGTTTTCAATTTAAAAATCTTTTAGTAACATTTTTAATATTTTTCAATATTATTAATGTCGCTATTAGGATTGAAAAACTTTGCCTTAAAACTAGCAAGGCTCACGAATATGACGATGAATGGATCCAAGGTACGAATTCTAACAAGGGAAGGCCCCTTAGATGAAATACAAGTGAAGGTAGGCGTCAGACAGAGAGATTCCAAAAATAAATTAATTTACATAGAAGTACACCTCTATATACCTCTATATAGTAATGACCTGTGTAAAGTTTACGGGAATTGATTTTTGCCAAAATTTAAACCTGTGAATGAAGTTAGAAAGAGAAAGCACGAATATAGAGACCACATAACCGATTTTTCCAGATTAACTAAATATCTACTATGTATATTTACTTTTTAACGGCTTCCTGTCTATGTCCTCAAATTGATATTTTTCATAGATATAGGCCCTACCGTTACCGTTACTACGAAATAAGCGCATACATAATGATAAGAGGTTTATTATCAAAACGGTTAAGTTTTTATTTACATTTACATTACAATCAGCATTATTCTCCCCTACGTCATGGTTGGATATTATAATATGTCTATGTCTGTGACATATCGTGTTGCGTTAAGCGATGTTGTAAAATGTTAGTATGATAAGTCTGTATTTCTCTGTATAGTAGATTTCTTGATGTCAGCACATTCATTTGAAATGCTAAACTTGAAAAGAAATACCAACCAAAACAAATTCACCACGAATAAAGCCAGTTTTCATTAATATACAACTTAAATAGTCTGCTATGCAGACGATGCAATACTAATCTCTCAAAGTGAAGATGATTTACAACGTTTGCTGCACCAAATCAATATAACCGCCAAAAAATTTAGCCCATGTTAATTTCCTCACAAAAGGCAAAACAGCAAATCTACTAAAATGCAAATTAGAGCTGGAGGAACCATGGTAAAGTGTGGATTTGCTTACTAATTTTGAAATAGAATGAATTACTTGTTACAACTTCCTTCACACCATTCAACTAGCAAGTTGGACCAAATCTCTTTTTTAACCCTAGAATACGGGTCATTTTTCGTCGCTTGGTTCGTAAATTTTACGAAAGTCCCGTGTTTATGTCATATAATAAATCAGCTGGCTATTATTGTAAGTGTTTTAGTAACAAAAAATTAAGGTAAATAATTGATTTTTCATTCTCATTACATAATATACTATTTAATATTTGAGCTTTTCTTATTAGAATGTTAAATACAAAGTTTTTGTCCGAAAAACAACTGGAGGAGGAAACGGCACGTATTATGAACGGGGAAGAGAGTGATCCAGATCCGTTTGAAGATAGTGATAGGGACTGGGAAGAGGACAATTTGGAAACTGAATCCTATGGCTCCGATAGAAGTGATAGTCATGGCGATAAACAGATACAACCCCGCAAGTTTACGGCGGAATATTCGAAAGACATAGCTGAAATCCTCAACATAGCTAATTAAAGGAGATGATGCGAATATGATGCAAAAAAAGGCGCATGACCACCAACTATTGCAAGGAGTGCAAGAAGCCAATTTGCGGAGAATACCGAGGAGATATTTGTACCCTATGTTCCTAAAAATATCCAAAATATGTTTGTTTCGTCATTTTGTGCTTTTATTTTTATTCTAAGAATCTTAATTGTTTTCTATACACTAAATAAAAAATTCAAAGTAAAAAATATAGGCTTTTTTCTATGGAGTAGTAAAATTTACGATAGTCCCGTATTTACGTTTGGCAAAAACGGTCCTGTATTCTAGGGTTAAAGTAGAGTATAAAATTTGAAAATTGTAGTTTGATATCCATGGGAATGTTCAAGGAACGACCTATATTAGCAAATTGATCAACCTTCCATTCATACCAGAGTGTCCTGGGATCCATATTAGTAAAATTTCGATACATATTTATTGTTCCTTGTTAAGGGGGTAGGCGCAAAATATTGATCCAATGTTATTTAAATGCATTCATATTTTTTTAATCCTGAGAAAACTAATATTTAAGTATGTATTTTTGAAAAATTTAAACGCAGAATGAAAGATTACATTATTACCAAGGGCCGAAAGTCCTGAAAACTTCTGTAATGTTTATTTTATAAGTTACAGGGGTGAAAAAAAAAAGAAAGAAAATTTAGTGGGATCTCGAATTTTAAATATTTCATTCAGAAGAAATTTTTTGTTTGTTCTAAGGGACTTTCGGCCCTCGGTTATAATAGTCCAGGAACCGAAGCTTTTCACCTCGCAATTTTTACAGAATGGACCGATTTGCTTAAAAATTTCAGAATAAGTAGTGGATAGTCCAAGGATCAAAATAGAATGCGCCGAAATGCATCCCATCTCGGGGGTGCAAATTTTTTATTATATTTTGACCACAAGAGTTGATAAAAACATTCATTCTGAGCAAAAAATGTTCTATACATTTTTTTGATAAATTTAATAGTTTTCGATTTATTCGCTATCGAAAGCGTTAGGTTCCTATCGAAAAATCAATGTTTTTTGATAATACATACTTATTTACGATTCACTCAATTTTTGCCGTAGAAAATTTTTTTCAAACCACGTTCTCGGAAATTAAATAACCTATAATTTCATATTAAACATTTTTTCGTATCTCTGATGCTAATCTTTCTATTCTGAAGAAAATAGCATTTTTTACCAAACTACAAAAATTCGTTATTCGCGTTTAACTCCAGTTTTTTAAAAAATTAATCATTCTAAGCCAGTCAAACTTCTAGAATCTATTAATAATACATATATAAAGAAGAATAAATAAGGGCAATGACTAAAAACACCGCTAACTTACATTATTATGCTTCCAATTGGATTTCTCCTTTTTTTTTTTCAAAAAAATTTATTGATTTTTTAACCGTAACTTTTTTATTTTCATCTTAGAAAGTTTGGTAAAAATTATTTTGTAGGTTTTTACAAGATCTATAAGCCTATTAATATTATTTTTAAAATCCTCAGTCGCAAAAAGAGATGACTTTGAAAGGGTTGGTAAAGGTGGTTTTTGCATGTTATTTTTAATTGCCAATAGCTCACTCAATTTTTGCCGTAGAAAAATTTTTTCAAATCAGGTTCTTGGGAATTAAATAAGCTACAATTTCATATTTAAACATTTTTTCGTATCTCTGATGCTAATCTTTCTATTCTGAAGAAAAGGCCATTTTTTTCCAAACTACAGAAATTCGTTATTCGCTTTTAACTCGCATTTTTTTTTTTAAAAACTCATCATTCTAAGCCGGTCAAACTTCTATAACCTATCAATAATACATAAATAAAGCATACCAAATAAGGTCAATAAATAATTTTAATTAGGGTGGTGATTAGGAGGTTGCTTCCGATCACTTTTTCGTTGAAAAAATAGAGACTGACATTCTTTTCATTATAAGTCACTTAATTTTTGAGCTAGACTTTTTTTATTTCTGGAGATAGATATTTTTAAATACTTTAAATTAGTTTAAACAAGTTATCCTCGAAAAATGCATAGTTTTCCCGTCTTTTGACTTTGAAACTACAATATTTAGCATTTGACGAAGAAGAGCCAACATATAATAAAGTATAGCTTAATTATTATTGGTCATAAAGAAAACAAAATACGGTTTTGGTTATTTTTTTAAAGGTACATTTTTGTTAAGTAAAATTGTTTTGATGAAACGAAAACTTTTGGAGTTATTAGCAGAAAACTTATTAAAAACATTGATTTTTTCGATATAAAACAAACAATTTCGATAGCGAATAAATCGAAAAATATTAATTTTATCAAAAAAATGTATAGAACGTTTTTTGCTTAGAAAGAATGTGTTTACAAACTTTTGCGGTCAAAATATAAAAAAAATTTCCATCCCCGAGATGGGGTGGCAACCACCCCCATGGTAAAGGCGCCTTTCGGAATCATATAGATTTTGATCCTTGGACTATCCACTACTTATTCTCAGATTTTCAAGCAAATCGATCCATTCTGTAAGAATTGCGAGGTTTTGTCCTATTTTAGGCTTCATTACTTGGACTATAATCTAATCTTTCATTCAGCGTTTAAATTTTTCAAAAATATTGATCAGTTTTCTCAGGATTCGAGAAAAATGAATGTATTTAAATAGCATTGGACCAAAATTTTGCGCCTACCTCCTTAAGATAATTTCTCTTTTCTTTAAATACGATATATGTTCTGACTTTAGAAAATTATGTTCTTTTTTTATTTTTTGTAATGCACTTTTGGAGCCAGAAAATATGATGGTATTGGTGATATTTTGTTCCAGTATAATTTGGACTGCTTAGTCTAATGATGATCGTGATCACCTTTGCTGTAAATATTTGGGTATATCTAATTGAATAGTTTAGTTAGATGGAAATGGATAGTCTATCTTCTTTTTAAGGTGCCCTGCATTTTTGCGTAGGCGCCCACCATACATTGTCTTGTCAGGTGACATGCTAGATAGTTAGGATTAAATAATTCTGTTTTTAGCAGCATTGCGACGCATTTCATAGCCGTGGATTCCTGTCCATTGGCGAATATTATGCAGCCATGACATCTTTTACGTCCTAGACCTCGTTTACCCTCTAACCTTTCCTTCGAGTATCAGTTGCTGAAAAGTATATCGTTCTCCTCGTAATATGTGCCAGAGGTATGCACAGGGCTGCTTTATCCATTAGGCAATATAGGCAGTTGCCTAGGGCGGCAAGTTATGAGAGGGCTGCAAAAATACTGTACAAAAAAATATTTGTATATAAAAACTAAAATTGAATAACATTTAAGTACATCCATCAAGGAAATAGAAGTGGGCATTCATTTCTAGAAAACAAATTGCATTCTCTTAACACTGTTCATTCAAAAAGAATGGAAGTCGTAAAATTTAGGGATTATTGGGCCGCATGCAGTACCGCAAAGGAGGCGTGCCATTGAACACTTCAATGTAAATGTATTTTGCACATTAGGCAGAAACTAAAGACTTGATTTGGTTTGATTTATGTATTGGAAGTACCATTGTAGATATAAGCACTGGCGAAGCGTCCATGTAACCACTGTTACCATTGGTAACAGTTAAAAATCTTGCAAATAAATATTTTATGACTACTATGAAATAATTCCATTTATATTTTTTACCAACAGAAATATTTGTTAATAGTACGTAATTCAGTAAATAGCCAACTAGACGCACGCAAATATTGTCGAGTTTATGTGAATCTGTTGCACTTTATTATACGTTGTTACCACTTTTGATTGTGGTTACGCAGGATGATCCTGCTATCGGTCGGGACTGGCTCGTTTCTGAAAATTTTGAAGGAGCGACGGCTCTAGCGACGGCGTGGGCGCGCTGTGTATATCAGTAGGCTTGTTACCAATTTTTGTTTTGGTAACGTTAGTTTAGTATCTATTACAGATTACAGTGTGCGTGCATTTAAAGATGGAAGAGTGTCGCTGTGTAATCGATCAACTACTTGAAAAGTCATTCTCCTTGTATATTTTTTATATATAATTTTAAAGAAAAAAATGAGATTATTGAAAATGAAAGACTTAAAATATAAACAATAATTTTCAAAATATGTTCTTTTTCATACTTGTTAATTTTTTATGTTAATTTTATGGTAAAATAATCTGTTTAGTTTGTTTATTGTTATACCTATTACATAAATATAATTACATATAACTTGGGAATAGTGATTTGTTTAATTTTATCCCAGAGGATTGAAAACAAAAACTTATATTTGGGAGGTTCAAAATATTTTTTAAATAAATAAGATTTTTTTACATCTGTTTTGGCAACACTTTAGAAAAATCACGCGTCGCCACTGGATATAACTTTATTTTTGATGCCAAAGAGTCAGTATTATTCAATTTTTAAGTTTGCATTCTTGTTTGCAATTTTATTTTGTCCATAGAAAGTGACGTAACAAAGGCGACAAACTATGACGACATTAGGTATACATGATTTTACCAATGGTAGGGGAGCAAAGTATGCTAAATGTGCAGTAACTCGAGCGCTTTGGGGACCTATTAGGTTGTGAAGAGTAAGTCCTAAAACCAAAAAAAGTTAAGTAAAGTTTTCCATTTTAGTGGGGACGTTCCATTTTTAATTTAATTTTCCATTTCCAACAATCGTTTTTTTAGATTATAGCGCCATCTATCCATAATTCGAAAAAATGTCGCGAAAAAAAGTTACTTATTTTTACGTAAGGAATCCAAATGTGCAATAAAAAAATGTGGGCTTTCATTTAAGATTTTAAAGTAGCCTTCCACCCCACCTCCGTGGGAGGTCGTGTTTGATGCCATTCGATAGATTTTTCAAAAATATTGAATAAGTGTATTTTTTAGTTTTTCGATCTGTCATTCATTTCGCGAAATATTCTCTTTTTTCTTGTGAAACTATGGGACTCACCCATTTCTTTACGCCCCGCTCAAATCGTCAGATTTTTGAAATATACACTGTTTTGCATGTACTTAACTTACCTTATCTTAATCTGACGATTTCGAGTTTTTCTAAGGATAGATTTTTTTTCGGCCCCCCTTAACGAACTCCCCTGCATTAAGAGTCAATATATGGTAGAGGTACATTTTCAGGGTACAAGGTTTCTCCCCATGTAATAATCTGACGCGCTCGAGTAACTGAAAAAATCCCTGCTTGGGCTCCCCTACCACAAAAAAAATCAAGAAAGAAATCTGATGTGACCGAACGGGAATGATAATTTGTACTGTTTTATGTATATAAACATCGTAGTTTAAATATATTTTTAGTGTATTCTTATTTAAATAAAAAATTCTGATTGCAATTTTTTTTTCGCAAAAATGGTACAGCCGGTTCCTAAAAAAACTGATACGACTCTTAGTAAGATTTGATCATGTTGAGCAGTGTATTTGATTGATCTGACATTATATTTATTATGACAGACAAATAATAAAATAAACAAACAATAAGCAACTGATTACATATTATGTTAATTCATAAATTGTACTAATTATTAAGGTCTAAATGTTTATATTATTTTGAATTCCTGTATTTTATAAAGAGTATATTATAAATGATAGTTTTTACATCAAATAGATCACATAATTATTGTAAACGTGGATTATACAACAAATTATACAACAAATACACAACAAACGTGGATTACGTTACGAGAGTACTGTCATTTGAATCGTAATATGATTTTTTTCGAATCATGAAAAAACTAATAAGTATTTTAGAAAAATTTAAACGCAGGATGAAAGATTACATTATTACCGAGGGCGGAAAGCCCCTTAGAATAAACAATCAGTTTCTATTGAATGAAATATTTGAAATTAAATATCACACTTCTCTTTTATTTTCAGCCCTGTAACTTATTAAAATAAATATTATAGAAGTTTTCAGGGACTTTCAGCCCTCGGTAATAATATAGTCTTTCATTCGGAGCTTAAATTTTTCATAAATATTTATTAGTTTTCTCAGGATTCGAAAAAATGAATACCTACAATTAAAATACATTGAGAATTTTGACATGCGTCACAATTTTGCATTAACTCAATGTAAAATTCTAAACTGTTGAATTCCAGGTTCCCTAATTATTTGACATCAAAAGACATTAGAAACTATTTGTAGAGTATTGAAAACAACTGTTAAAATTGGTCTACATAATTAAACATATTCCAAAATTTTGTAAAAATGTAATACATTTCAGTTTTCAGCCCAAACTTAGGCCACACACAATGCAATAATGTTCACATTTTTGAACTGTCAATATTTTTATTTTATCATCTATTGTTTAAAAACAATACAGTTGATAAGATACCCTCAGCTGCGGAGAAAGTATTCCTAATAATAAAGATTTATAATAAAGTCTAATAACCGTGGAACAGAATAAGCTATCTGACAAATTTTAAGATTTGGCAGTGACATTGACAGTATGTAAATATTTAGTATTTATCCTTCAAAATACACTGCTCAATTTTCTACAAAATACGCTTCAAGAGTCGTATCAGTTTTTTTTGGAACCAGGTGTACATGTTTGAAGGGCGGCTACTAGAGAAATGCCTAGGGCGTCAATTAACCTAAACCCGGCCCTGGGTATGCAGTCTTCTTACTTTTTACATAATTAAAAAGTTCCCTGTCCTGGAAGCCCGCTCTTCTTAATACTTCCCCATTTCTGACTCTGTCCGTCCATGGTATTCTAAGCATTGGATAATTTATATCTGGGGAAAACACTCCATATTTCCCATTTTTTGTTACTTGGTAACAAAACAAGTTTTGTTTTTGTTACTTAGTAAAAAAAATTTTCCAATAATTTCATTTTATCTTACTTATTAATATGTATTGGCAATTCAAAGATATATTATACAATTATACCTGCATGTTAAAGTAGACGATTTAAAAATGATATTAAGACGATTTCCGCTTCGGAAATCGAAACGACAAATACACATTAATCTTGAAGTTATTATTACTCTTTCTCTCAATTATTTATTATTACTTATTCTCTCCCAATGTCAAATAAAGTTAAGATTTTGACGAACGCCTCTGTTTTATTTAAGTCACATAACGTTGTCGCGACCGCACAATTAATGCCCTCATATACATTTAATTGTTGCATTTTAAATATCTGAAAATTACACGTGCACAACATTTTAACACACCTGTGTGTTCGAAACAAAGTGGCTGCCGGGGCCCCGTATTGTTTTGTTTATTGCTTCCCTACCTGGCGATAACCACTTGCGGTGGATAAGGATCTCTACATTTTTCGCCTTTTAACTTTTCATTGAACCGTTCAGAAATCATCGGGGATTTTCATGCACGGAATAACTTAAGTCTTTGTATAAAAATGGTAGTACACTTTGATGTGTATGTGTAGTGCCATATACCCCAGAGAGAATATATTCCAGAGGGATAGAGTTTACAGCTATATCAACGTCAACAAACACCACCTGTGTAGGCAGGGCCTATTTTACCACTAGGCCCGTGAGGCACCTGCCTCGGGCCCGTATTTAAATGGGGCCCGGAAAGATCACCAAACAAAACATGTTTACTACAATAACAAAACAAATTTTCAAAATTTTTTCATTTTACGAACAGGCAATGTTAAAATGATAACCATAAGAGTTATAATTAAGTGGATAGGCGCAAACTTTCGGCTTCAATGATCTTTAAATGCATTCATTTTTTCGAATCCTCAAAAAACTAATAAATTAAAAAAAAATTAGACGCAGACTGAAAGATTACATTATTAGATACCGAGGGCCGAATGCCCCTTAAAAAGTTTTTTTGGATAAGGTACCTATGTATTTAAAATTAAAAATCACACTAAATTTTCTCTTTTTTTCACCCCTATAACTTATTAAAATAAACATTATCGTAGATTTCAGGGACTTTCGTCCCTCGGTAGTAACGTAATCTTTCATTCTGCGTTTAAATTTTTCAAAAATACTTATTAGTTTTCTCAGGTTTCGAAAAAATGAATGCATTTAAATAGCATTGAAGCTCAAAGTTTGCGCCTATCCCCTTAAAGAATGTTTAATTGTTTAAATATAAATTTTATTTATTGTTAATAAAAATTTTATTTTTTTGTGCAACTATATTTGTATTAAATAATTAATAGATACATTTAAAAAAGTTATTATTATTATTAAATTATATTTAGGGGCCCGAAAATTGTGTAGTGCCTCGGGCCTGATTTGAAGTAAAATGGCTCTGTGTGTAGGCCCCATGAATTATAATTTTTTTTTCAGGACATCCTACAAAAAACGGCTTCGGCCACCAAAAAAATTATCAAAAACCAAAAAACCCGGGCACGTAGGGCCCAAACTCTTGAGCACAAGTCTCCCCAAAGCAGAGTTTCGAGGCCCAAGCAAGCAATTTCAGTTTTGCAGATAAGTCACAAAAGGATAACACGAATAAAGCGCCTCACGCTAGCCTGAATTTGAATCGGTTAGGGTTAGGGAACCATGTTGGAATTATATTATCCAGGATTACCACATAAAGAGCATCTGGCTGATACTGTGCCACTATAGCGCATCAGAGTGCTATATGGGGACAAGGGATGGCCGATAAACCATTTGCGGTGGCAGAGGTTCGAGGCCCAAGCAAGCAATTTCAGTTTCGCAGATAAGTCACAAGACAATAACACGAATAAAGCGCCTCACGCTAGCCTGAATTTAAATCGGTTAGGGAACCATGTAGGAGTTATATTACCCAGGATTACCACATGAAGAGCATCTGGCTGATACTGTGCCACTATAGAGTGCTATAGATGGGCAAGTGATGATCTGCATATACTTGCAGAAAAACTCATTTTGGGAATAAAACAGAGCCAGAGAACCGAAACGTTAAACACTACTGAAGGAGAGAGAAATGGGGAAAATTAAGAGGACGTCCAAAGAATAAATGGTTGGAAGCAGTAGAGCAAGACTCGTTAGAAATAGGTTAAAAGATTAAGAAGAAAAATCAAGAACCGAAAAAAAAATGCAGAGAATTAAAAAATTTTTGGAAGCAAGTAAAATTTTTTTACAAGGCCTGTAGTATATTTTCCGGATGAAATTTTCCAATCGTTGTTGGTTAATACCGGGACAAATACAGGGTGAGTCTGTAATTTGGAATAAATTCAATAGTTCAAATACTAATTGTTTTTTTGAAAAATGCTCAGACCTGTCGATTAGTATTTCAAATCGAATTTTTTTACATGTAATAATAATGTATACAGGGTGGCCCAATTTAGAGATATGACGTCATCGTTGATTTTCTTAAATGGCAACACTGTAATTTTGATAGCAATGTTGATAGGGTGTGTAAAATTATACATAACTGCAAAATATCAAATTTTTATTCCCTACCCTTTACAAGATAATAAAAAATAAGAAAGTTATGTCTGTAATTTGGAATAAATTCAATAGTTCAAAGGCTAATGGATTTTTGAAAAATACTCCTACCTGTCGATTAGTATCTTAGATCGAAATTTTTTACATACAATAACATTGTATACAGGGTGTCCCAATTTAGAGATGACGTCATCGTTGATTTTCTTAAAGAGCAACACTGAATAAAAATTTGATATTTTGCAGTTATGTATAACTTTACACACCCTATCAAAATAGCTAGCAGAATGACAGTGTTGCCATTTAAGAAAATCAAAAATTTACGTCATATCTCTAAATTGAGACATCCTGTATACATTATTATTGTATGGAAAAAAATTCGATTTGAAATAATAATCGACAAGTCTAAGCATTTTTCAAAAAAACAAATAGTATTTGGATTTATTCCAAATTACACACTCACTCATTGTATAATATGTATGCTTTTTCTCATGAGGATTTTTCAGTGCGTCACAGTTTTTCGATTTCTTTCTAACGCATTAAATTGTATGTTACAGAATAAAACGCACGTCGGTGATTACATTTCGTCGGTGACATTTATTCTAGTTGTCAATAGATGGCGCCATAATCGAAAATAAAATAATTTGCGAATTATATAATATATCTACGAATTTAATCTGAACAATTTATAAGACTATATACAAATCAAAGAAAATACCATTTTATAAATGCAATAAACACAATTGATCTGATTTTATGCCAAATTGCAAATAAAATGTGACAACTGTCAGATTTAACTAAAATGTCATGTCACTAAAATGTAAATTATCACGGACTTACCTTTTTTCTATCATTTGTGACGCACTGAAAAATGCTCATGAAAAGAAGCATAACACAATGTTCAACAGTATCAGTAGTAATTGCACAAGAGCTCTAAAATTATCGAATTTTTCCCGAGTTTGACAGTTTTAATTTCACGACCCGAAGGGGAGTGAAATTATGTCAAAGTGTCACGAGGGCAACAATTCGATAATAATTTTAGAGATCGAGTGCAATTTGCTGTGATTATTTCATGAACAAAACTGTTCAAAACCAAAATTATATTGTAATTTATGTATTTTGTAAGTACAAGTTAGTACAATTAAACACACAGTTGTTATAAATATTTGACGGTTGAAAGTCATCACTTTTATAACTTTTAAAGCAATTGTCATTAATGTCACTGAATGTATTTTTTCGTAGCAACGAAGGGCATCTGACGTAATATACTTGACGACGGGATATTATCAAAAATATCACTTTAATTTTTATTTCTGTAGCTTTCTATTGGTCAGAATCTCCTATGAATGAAATAATCCATAATATTGAAAAATGCAAGAGTCATCTTAAACAGTGATGTAATAAAGCCGATCCTTATTTGCGATTCTTTTTCCGGATTACACAAGTTCACTTATTTATATTTCACACCCAGATATGCCTCGAAAATGGTTTTAGTAATCGTTCAACATCCTGTAGTGTTAGATTTTTGATAAGATATCCTATTGCCTAAGCAACTGTTTAAATAGACTTCCAATTTTGCAGTTTTATTATGTAAATTAGGTAAATATTGTGTATTTTTTGATATCAGTCGAATTCAAATATTATCGGTTTCTCACGAGAATTAAATGTGCATCTCATGAAAAAAAAAGTTTCTTTACGTCAACATTAAAAAGCAAATAAAATACATAATGACAATATGTGTTGTTTATCGTGCTATGCGAAATTTAGAACGAAACAGTCATGTCTATTGTGTTCCTGAATTCAGTTGTCGAGCTTCTACCTGTTTGTACGATGTATATTAAGGGACGATCTCCAGAGTTCCTTCATTACATTGTTATTTTTCGGCTTTTTCCTATTATGAGTTCGCCGGTTTCGTCCTCCACAGTAGCTACTCTATTCTCCCAGTCTCCACAGTACTCTATTCTCTTCTAAATGTACCCTTCCAAATGGATCTGCCTCATAACAAGTTCAGTATTAGAGAAGTCAAACAAACAATTATGGAAGAAATTAACATAAAAAGAAGCTCCTGGTTTCGATTTGGTATCTGGAAAAATTCTTCAAGAACTACCCGAAAAGTGCTATTTCTTCAAGAACTACAGTCGACTCTCGTTAATTCGAAACTCTAGGGACTCTTAAAATATTACGAATTATTGAGTGTTTGAAATATTAAATGGTTCGAAATATGTGAGAGAAAATAAATAAAACTTCGAATTATTAAGTGTTGATTATTTACTAACTGCTACATATTCTATAACGCTGACAAAAGTTTAGAGGTCCGTTCGTGTACATACATAGGTACATGTATGTATTCCTAATGTGAATTAATCAATATTTGGAAAGAACTGTATTATACTGGTTTGCTTCAAAGTACATTGCTGCTGCTCAGACTGCTTAATAATTTTTTTAAGAGAAAAAGTGCCTGAAATGCTTTTTCATCACTTTCGTTTTGTAGACAGAAGGTTTGTAAGGTATCGAATGAGGATCATGCTTTCTTAACTGACACCTTTGCCAAAGGTTCTGATGTATCGTACTCATCTTCATCGTTACTTTTTTCATTGGTATCTGTCGCAGATAAAATTTCGCCATCGGTTAGTGAACCTAAGACAGCAACATCTTCATCCACTTGAACAAAGTCAGAAAAACTCACACTGCTGATGTCAACTAATGGTTCTATTGCTGGTTCTTCATCATCCATAAGTAGTGGAAGATCTTCCTGATCTTCTTTTAAGAAACCGGACTTGAAGCAGTTGAGAATAGTTATGAGTGTTACACCTCTCCATGTTTTGTCAATCAGTAAAATAGCTGTCAGAACCGTGATATTTGCAGTTCGCTGCTTGTCACAATCTCTGCAACTTTGAATTGTCGAGTGTTGGACGCCGATCAGTTCGAATTAATGCGTCGTTTTGTTATATAGCAATGATATTTTTCGTTCGAATTACCAAGTGTACAAAAATGTATTGATTTAGTTCGAAATATAAAGAGATTTTGTAGGGAACTCGTGATAACTTTGAATTATAGAGAGATTCGAATTATCGCAGGTTTGAATTAACGCGAGTCGACTGTATCTGGAAAGTTGCCCAGATCGTTATGATAGCCAAGTCAGGGAAGAAAACAGAAGAGTTGTCTTCCTAAAGACCGATAAGTCTACTGCCAATTCTTTCCACGGTTTTTGAGAAGCTATAATAAGTTAAAAGGCTAAAAACTATAATAGACGAAAAGAAGATAATTGCAGATCACCAATTCTGAGTCCGCAATAAACACGGGACTAGAACAAGTTCATAGAAGGGTAAATCAAATCAATAAGGACCTGAATAGTAAAAGATATTGTTCAGCAGCTTTACTCGATATATATCAGGCTTTCGACAAGGTGTGGCATGAAGGATTGCAAGTTAAACTAAAGAAGCTACTGCCCCATTCCCACTTTCAACTTCTAAAATCATACCTGACAGATAGGCACTTCCAAATAAAACATGCACGTGAAGATACAGAGATGCATCCAATAAGTTCAGGAGTTCCACAAGGTAGCGTACTTGGACCGATTATGTACTTATTGTATACTGCATACGTGCCATCAACACGACTTACCACTGTTGCGACATTTGCCGATGATACAGCCGTTTTTGCATCCCACACTGACCCAACATCAGCCTCTAGGAACCTGCAAACTAGTCTAAACAAGGTCCACAACTGACTAAAAAGATGGCGTATTAAAGCAAATCGATTGAAATCAACACATGTGACGTTTACCCTCCACGGAGAAACGTGTCCACCTGTTCAATCTATTGATTGTCAACTTCCACAATCTGATAGCGCCAAATACCTCGGAATGTACCTGGATCGACGAATGACTTGGACAAAACACATATTCACTAGCGCAAGCAACTTGGCCTCAAATTAAGAAACATGTGTTGACTCATCGGTCGCAGATCAAAACTCTCCATAGACAATAAAATATTATTATAAAAAACAATCTTAAAACCTGTGTGGGCCTACGGCATCCAGCTGTGGGGAACTGCTAGCAACTCCAACATATCCATGTTGCAGAGGTTCCAAAATAAAGTACTACGAACTATTGTTGATGCTCCCTACTATGTCAGTAACGAAATCATTCAGCATGATATCCCTTTAGAATCCATCAAAGATGCCATACATCGTTTTAGTGTCAACTATAGCGAAAAAGTGTCAGTGCAAAAGTGTCGGTTAGCGGCCCAACTAAACGTGTGCGATGCCAATGAAATCCGTAGGCTGAAACGTCTACCGCCATCCGATCTATCTATATCACACAGACTGTAGTTTAGTTTTTAAGGCAAATTATTGTAAAATCATACCAACAATGTTTAACTTACATTCACTAATTCACTAATATGAAACAAATATTATGTAGCAGAGACCTCAGCCTAAATCTAAACAAATATCATGGTGTGGGGACATAGACTCTTAATAAACAATGTCTCAATAAATTGGAAGCATTTGAAATGCGGATATATCGAAGAATGCTGAAAATCTCCTGGACATACAGAATAACAAATGAACAAGTACTAAGAAGACTAGAGAACACAAGGGAGCTACTGGATTCAATCAAAATAAGAAAACTGCAATACTTGGGTCATATAACACGTGGTGATAGATATGAACTCCTATAATTAATATTGCAGGGAAAGATTCAAGGAAGGCGCAGCATAGGTAGAAGAAAAATGTCCTGGCTGAGAAATCTCAGAGAATGGTTTGGATACAGCTCAACTGAACTCTTTCGGGCTGTAGTGTCAAAAGTTAAAATAGCAATGATGATTGCCAACCTTCGTCGCGGAGTTGGCACGTAAGAAGAAAAAGTTATTTTTTGAAGACAACGACTTCAGCATAAACTCTGCTTTTCTGTAAGTTCGATTGATACCAAACAGTATATCGACGTTTAGAAGAAAAAAATGAAGATTTAAATTTTATTCCTATTATTTTGGGGGAGACACAATAAATTTGGAGTAAGCTGACACATGTTAGAGGCCCGCCTAAAGTACCTCTTTCATTATTTATTTGATTTATTTCTGTTTTATTCGTCACTTTGTCCGTACACGATATTTTTAACATTCTGCGGTAAGCCTACATCTCGAAACCTAACTTTTTTTACACACTATTTTAGTGAAAGTCCATGTTCATGCCTATACACAAACGTAAGTTAAAGCCATTTAAACCTTGTCAGACATGAACATTGTATATTTTAATATAAAAAATAATAGTGTGTGTTCACAAAGAGGGGATGGCATTAGATAAACTTTTTGCCACAGATATTTGAAAGTTGAAGATGTCATATTAAAGTTTTTAGGTCTGGATCCCGCGTATGAAAAAAAAGTTGATTAATAGCAAGCTGAAAATTTGTTAATAGCTTAAGGGTGTCTAGTCGGATAAACTTTGATATATGGGAACACTGGAACAGGGGCAGTTTTAATTGTGGAACAGGTTAAAAATTTGGAACGGTCAGACCACAAAAAACGGCACATTTATTTTGTCCGACCGAACAGACTTCAACTCTCCGAACAGAGATTAAACTCTCATGCAAAAATCAGACTGCTATTTATCACCTGTCATAATTCCTGTCATTTGACATATTCTACATGTTCCACTCATTAAAGCGCCCATTTGGTGATAAATAGTAGTCTGATTTTTGCACGAGAGTTTAGTTTCTGTTCGGAGAGTTAGTCTGTTCTGTCGGACAAAATACATGTGCCGTTTTCGTGGTCTGACCTTTCCAAATTTTTAACCTGTTTCACAATTAAAACTTCCCCTGTTCCAGTGTTCCCATATATCAAAGTTTGTCCGACTAGACACCCTTAAGCTATTAACAAATTTTCAGCTTGCTATTAATCAACTTTTTTTTCATACGCGGGATCCAGACCTATTTAGAATCTTTAAGAAATTGTATGATAATATCATTAATAGTTTTGGTGTTGAAGCTTAGTAGATATTCAGGGGTAAACTTTCAGGGGTAAACTTACATTCTACTCTTAAAGTCTAATAATTAGTGCTTTCGTATGGTATTTATTAAGTTCAAATTAAAGATTATATTATTTAAATCTGCAGTAGAGTAGTTATCACGTGAACCGGGAGAGTTGATAGCATTCCAGTTTTAGCTAAATATGCAGAAAAGTTACCATGGTTTAATCTTAGGCGACTTAGGGATGTCGAATAAAATCGAGTAAGGTGATTAACTATTTCTAACGGGAATAAGCCACAATTTTACCAAAAAAATGATTTTATTAACGTTTCGAAGCCCAAATTGGGTTTCGTTGTCAAAATACAAAATAA
This sequence comes from Diabrotica virgifera virgifera, assembly GCF_917563875.1. NCBI lineage: Eukaryota > Metazoa > Arthropoda > Insecta > Coleoptera > Chrysomelidae > Diabrotica > Diabrotica virgifera. The sequence continues at coordinate 184,354,078 of NC_065451.1, forward strand.
TACAAATTTTGTATTTTGACAACGAAACCCGATTTGGGCTTCGAAACGTTAATAAAATCATTTTTTGGTAAAATTGTGGCTTATTCCCATTAGAAATAGTTAATTATAAAAATGCCACAAGGAAATAGCTTCAGAACAACATTGAGTAAGGTGATAATCAAAAATATAATAATATGTGAGATATAAAAAAATAATAATAAAGAAATACGACATTCAACCTACTTCACATAAACCGAAAGGTGACAGTCAATTAGCTAGCCCCTTCTATTGATTTCAAATAACTTGCATTAACATTTGTCCCGACATAAAATATTTATGCAGGAGTCGCACAATCTTCAAAAAAACTTTGCATTAATTACTAATAAAATATAATTTGTAGAAAACTGATTCACTGATTAACGCGCGTCCGTTAACTTTAATGAGTTCAAAGTAGTTTGCGAAGTATTTATACTAACATCAACATCCTTTATTGAACCAAATATTTATATTTCTGCTGAAAACCCATAATGACGTATTATATTTTATTTGTCTATCCAGTATATGACCTAGATCAGAAAGAGTTAAATTTATGACTAAAATCCTGGGAACTGTTTCAACGTTTTAAGTGACATTGTACTCGTATAAAAAATAAACGTGGAAACAGAAGAATAAGAACTATAAAATTTAAATGGAAAACGTGGTTACACGGCAAGTAGGGAAATGATATTGATGGACATTATCAGTAGTAATTGCACAAGAGCTCTAAAATTATCGAATTTTTTCCGAATGACATTTTGACATTAATGTTGTTCTGAAGCTATTTTCTTGTGGCATTTTTATAATCAAGTATATTCAAATGGGAAATAAACCACAATTTTACCTAAAAATGATTTTATTAACGTTTCGACGCCCAAGTCGGGTGTCGTTGTCAAAATACAAAATAATGTTTGTATTTTGACAACGACACCCGACTTGGGCGTCGAAACGTTAATAAAATCATTTTTAGGTAAAATTGTGGCTTATTTCCCATTTGAATATACTTGACATTTTGACAGTTTTAATTTCACCACCCGAAGGGGAGTGAAATAAAAAAAGTTTATTTTCTTTACTTTAAAATGGTATATTGCAAAAAATTCTAGGACTATTTTTAAACAAGATATCCGTAGGATATCCAAGGGTATCGGTAATTTGAGAAAAATTTTAAATTTTTTTCAATTAGAAGGATATAATTGCAAATTGTATGTAACATACTTTTTAATTCCAAATAACTTTTCTTAATAACACTTTTCGATATTGTGAAATATAAAGGTACTTTATTCTTGAGCGAAATTCATATTTTTTAACATATTTACCTCTTACACTATTGATAAAATTTTATATCTGATGATTGTATCGTGGGTTCTAGACTATGCAGAGCATTTTATAAAGAATGATTTTTTTCATAAAGTTAACAGTAAAAAAGTTTTTCATATGGTTCCAACTTAGTGGTACCTATTGCATGTGTATATGTCACATTTTGAAAAGGCATATTTTGTTTAAAAATAGTCCTAGATTTTTTTACAATACACCATTTAAAAGAAAAGAAAATAAGATTTTTTTATTGTACAATGTATATACCTAAATATACAATAAAAAAAAGTTATAATGAGAAATTTAAAAATAATCGTAAAATATATCAAAAAGCATTAAAATATAAAATTTTAAACAACCATAAATAGTTGCTTAAAAATAATCATACAAGCCTTCTGCTATAGACCATTTTAAAGATAATTGACTTTTCTTTCTATATTTATGTAACATTGTATACATATACCTAAATCTACAGTTGAGTCCGCGAATCTTTACCCGTGCGTCATCATTTAAAGCATACGAAATAAGTCGAGAAGTCGGAAATTGAAATTTACTACACGCAACAGCAAGTCACACTGTCACTTGCTGTTGCGTTTAGTAAATTTCAATTTCCGACTTATCATCGACTTATTTCGTATGCTTTAAATTATGATGCACGGGTAAAGATTGGCGGACTCAACTGTACGTAGAAAAAAGTTACAGAACAATGTTTGAGAAGTAGGTAACAAGGAAAATGGGGCAAAATCTCTGTGAGTGGCAAACTTTGAAAAATCATATTTTGAAAACTATAATTTTTAGAGACTTCTACCAAACGTCTTTTTAAAGAGGAAGGATGGAATTTTTTTTCTCTGAAGCAATGCCTATACCTATATCCCCGTGGAAAAAGATATGGGACAAAAAATAAAATTGCTATCTTTCGTGTTTTTTTCTTGCCTTTGTTTTGAATATAGTTTTGCATAAAAAAATGTTTTTGAAATAAAATAAAAATGTATACCATTTTTATTCAGTTGCAATGCGAAGGCAAAACAATCTTATTTTTCAATTAGAATACGGAGCGCAGTCCAGTCCTCTGAATCGCGATTTTCGGCTCTTATTGGAGCCTCATCGGAGAGAACGTAGGCACTGTTCTCCATATCCTAAATGACCAGCACCGAGAGTTTTTCCCACCCATTGCAACCGAAGTGAAGGTATTAGGTGACTAGCGTCATCTGGCAATTGAATAAATATTATTGACTTTAAAATGTGATGTTTCGATAGTAAATTTACCCTGGAACAATTTTCCTGTAGACATGTTTGTACCAAAAGTACATAGAACTCACCCTAATTCGCCCTGTGCCTAGGGACTAATTCACCCATTTCTCAAAAACGCACCCCTTTAAATGGTAGCACTCCACGGGTTTTTCATATTTAGAGGTTCATTGACTACATGAAACTATAAAACCCCGTTAACGTTGTAGATCCTTTCTAAAATGCATCATCAATAGCCTAAAATGCTTATTTAATTTAAAACTAAAATAATCCTACCATACTTTCAAAAAAATTCAAAAAAATGTGGTTGAAATGTTGATTTCAAACCGTACGCCCCTCTAAGGGCCAATTTTTCATATCGAGTTTAACTCTAGTTTAACCTGAACTTTTAGTGAACGTCAGTTTAAAGTCAACATCGTCTTTCTCAATTCACGTTCAACCGATGGCAGTTTAAACTTGAACGATGCTTGAACGCTGGAATTCGGCCGTTCAAAGATTTCAGAACCCAGTTCAGATGATTTCATGGATTACGCATGCGTTGTATTAACACGAAACGCTGTCATAATACAAATATATTCTATTTTATTATAACGATAAACGATTATTTTCGTTTTTATAACATTTATTTATAATTATTAAAATGACTATTTGACTATAAATTCTTAAATTTAACTTTATTCAAAAACAGCATAAAAATGGTCGTAAAAAATGGCGATAGTTTTTTACTTTTTACCTTTTGCCATCTATTGGCATTTCTCGAAAGCTGTAGAGCGTGCACTGACATGAAAGTCCAATGAGAAATGCATTCCAAACAAAACCGAAGTTCACCGGTGAACTGCGGTCAACTGAACCATAGATTAAGGCAGGTATGAGAAATCGACCCTTAGGGATAGCTATGACAAGATTTTGATAGGCAATCCATGGAAGTCATATTTGCCAATGTATGAAATTTAATAAAAACAATGATTCATCCGGAAAACAGATGGGCGCAGGTCGACCTAGATTGAGATCTTAGACTATAACCATTTACAAAAATATGTGGTGGATTTTACAAGTGTTCAAAATATCTCGATAAAAACTGGCAAAAGTACCAAGAGGCAAAAAAGTTTTAAAAACATTGTGTTTAACTGTGGTACAAATATTTGGGGGTGGGGTTTAAGGGAAAAACTCCCAAAAAATTTTTGTGGGGTGCACACATTTCACGTTAGTATTTTCAAGACGTTTAAATACGAAAATGATCGATTCTCATTTTTAAACATGATCCAATACCTTCAAAGGGCTGTAACATTTTTATGTGCCCAGAATATGTGATTTAATTTATGGCCTACTTTGTTGTTACACCCTTTATATAAAAAAAAAACTCTTCCCCAACTATAGGTTACTGATGATTTGCTTCTTTCGTCGGTCAGTGTAGATAAATAACTAAAGTAAAAAAGGCGTTTTATGCTTTGTTAAATATTTGCAAATTTCGTAGTCACATCCGTATACAGTCGTGTTAGTGTTGACACATTTGAAAGAATAAAAGTCAACGCTCTTTAATGGTTTTAGGAAGAAGTATGTTCTCTTTGCATTTCGTAGAAACTCATTTAGCGAATATGTTAATCAGTGGAACTAGCCATACAAATACTGCTTTAATTTGCAACTATTGGGGTTACTTTGGAGAAAAAAGCAGAAAAAATATACATAAAAAATGTAGACTTTTATAAGAAAATTTTACATAAAGTGTTAACATCAGGTTAACAAAAATAATTGTCAAAGATATTAAACAAATTCAGGAATAGAAATAAAAAACTCGAAAGAGCAGTATTAATCCAATCGTAAAGACGAAAATGCCACTAAACCTCTAAAAATTAAACAAACAAGCTGAATTTTGCTCAGAACGTCAATTTTGGGACATGAAAAGATGCAAAAAACCTTGCCACTTCCTACCCCATGGCTTCCCATGGCGTTCTAATAATAAAGTTTATTTATAGTTTAGGGAAATACATGGAGATGCATGCAGTAGAATTAGGGTTAGATGGATGAAGTGGAAGGAAGTAAGTGGTGTGTTGTGACAGAACCATTCCAATGAAACTTCTTCTCTTCCTTCTTGTATGTAGGCTTTAAAGCCTGTTTCTTCTTCAATATTAGCCTCCTAAATTGTTTAAATTATCGCATCATCTTTTTCTTGGTCTGCCAATACTTCTTCGTCCATTTGGTGACTTATCTCGTGCTATTCGTACTATCCTGTCCTCTGCCATTCTACTAATTTGTTCGTTCCACTCCTGTTTCCGTTTTGTCACCCATCCATTTATATTTTCTACATTGCATTGCACGATCTTCTTATGTTTTCGCTTCTCTTTCTATCCAACAGACTTTTCCCTGATATTCGTCGAAGTATTTTCATCTCTGTTGTTTCTAGTAGTCGTCTCGTGTTAGATGTGTCAGGTAATCAGGTCTTGCCTCCGCCGTATATGTCAATATAGGTCTAATTGCTGCTTTATAAATTCTTGCTTTTGTGTCGTGTCTTAGGTGTTTGTTCTTCCAGATTGTGCCATTAAGAGATCCCGCCGCTCTACTTGCTTTTAAGCTTTGTTGTCGTACTTTCTCTTCAACATCTCCGTATCTATTCCCAGATATCTAAACTTTGCTTCTTGTTTTATTATTTTCCCATCAATTTCGATTTTACATTGTAGTGGGTATTTCGATGTCACACATTTGGTTTTTTCTGCTGATATTATCATATTGTATTTCTTGGCTGTTGTATTGAAGATGTGTGTTAATCTTTGGAGATCGTCTTCTGTCTCGGCGATTAATGCGGCGTTGTCTGCATAACATAATATTTGGATTCAAAATGGGAAAATTCAAAACAGACACAAGACCGGCTATGATGCACGGAGTTGAATGTTGGATAGTTAAAAAGAAAGGAACAACGAATGCATGTAGCGGGATTAGAATGTTTCGATGGATGAGTGGAGTGACAAAAAATGATAAAATTAAGAATGAGTATATTAGGGGAAGTATGGGGGTGGCACCAATTGTTGCCAAACTAATAGAAGATAGGTTAAGATAGTTTGGGCATGTTCAACGTCGAGACGTTAATCACCCAATACGAAAAATTGCAGACTACTATTAACGATAACTAAGGAAATCTAAAAAGATTAAGCAATATAATAAAAGAGGCAAAAAATTCGGGTTTCTAATAAATAAGAAAAAGATAAAATATATGATAATGGGAGAAACAGATAAAGAAACCGAAGACAATTTCACATTGGAGATAGAACGATAAAATGCACGCATGTTCAAAAGAGTTTCAGAAATTATTTACCTGGGTGTAAAATTAGATGAAAAGTGATATGGGGAAGGAGAGATAAAGACAAGAATAACAAAAGGAAACAAAAAGTATGGTGCATTGCGGTCATTAATGGAAACCAAATATTTCTTAAGAAAAACAAAAATTAGGTTCTACAATGCAGTTATCATACCTATCTACAGCTACATAATGCCAAACATGGGAGATTGCTAAATAAGAAATATGTAGATCTTTTAGAAAAGTGGGAGAGGAAAATAATAAGAGCAAGATATGGAGGTGTGAAAATAGATGGTCAATGGAGATTAAGGAATAATACCTTAAAGAAGCATATAACGAACCAAAAATAACGGCAGCAATCAAAGCAGATGACATTTAAGACACATTGAAATAATGGGAAAGGAAAGAATGCCGAAAATGGTACTATCACAAAAGCCAAAACAAAAAAAAAAGAAGAAAAGGTAGACCAAGAATGAGATGGAAGGACAACGTAAGTGAAGATTTTCAAAAAAGTAATATTGCGAATTGGAAAGAAAAAGCATTGGACAGAAAACAATAGAAGGCAGTGGTTGGGAAATGTATAGAAATGGAAAGACTATGATAAATATTGGACAGTGTATATGAAGACTTGAAGAAAAGTAACATTGAGAGATGGAAAGAACTAGCATTGGACAGAAGGAGATGGAGAGAGGTGGTGAAGGAGTGTATAAAAAGACTGAAGTGTATTTAAATAAAATTTACAAGTTTTATAAGTTATGTAAGTTATACTAAGTTATTTATTATATTATTTCTGTAATCAGAAATGTAAACATTTTAGCCCTAGACCTACAAGGCCTGTTGCGCTTAATAAATAAATAAATGATAAATATTAAATGTATTTTACTGGCTAATTGGCTCTGCCAAAGCCATTTTTCAGAAAAAAAATGTATTTTATATAAATAAGTGTAAATAGTATATGTAATTGTAATGGAAAATTAAACTTTTCAACCCTTGGGTTTTAGGTTTCAAGGTCTATTGAGATTTATAAATAAATAAACACGGCAGAAACAAAAAACTCACCGAACAGATGAAAGCACATAATTTTGGTTTAAAATTTGGAGAAACTACGCTGGAAGGTTTTTAATATTAAATAATTATTTATAATATAAGTACACGTTTAAGGCATGCATGTGAAAGTTTGCAGAATGAGCGAAGCGAGTTCTGCAATTCACATGAGTGCCTTAAAAATGTACTTATTAACACTCATAGCATACAATATTTTTTCTACAGACGTAATTACAGGACAATATCTACAAAAAGTTTTACTTTAACTTGACTTTCCATTTTTATATTTTTTTGACATTACATCAAAATTGCCTATACGGTCAATACGAACTGCAGTGCCTTAAAATTTTTAAAGCACTAGTGCCTTAAAGTAGCATTTTTAATGCTCGTATGGAGTACTAAAAATTGCATTTTTAACACGGTTGTAGAAAAAAATATTTATATAACTATGTAATAATTTAACACATAATCTGCATGTTTTTTGCCGGCAAAATTTTATACTAAGACTCTTCAATCATGCTTAATACAAAATATACACACAAAAGATGCTATATCGGATATTTATGATTATAGAAATGTGTAAACTGCTAATAAATATACAATACAAGTATTATACGTGATATTGACATAGTTTCAAGAACGTACCCACTAGATCCAGTAAGAACAAACAGAAGAACCAAAAAAATAACCGCACTGAAGAAAAACACATAGTTTTGATTTCAAATTTAGGGCAACTACACGAGAAACTTTTTAAAATAAAAAAGTATTCACCTAAGCTCTTTTAATTCAAAATTATTGGAATCTGTGGGCTTATTAGAAAATTTTTACAATGCATGTTTTTGCCGGCAAAATTTTACAAATTTGACTTTTTTGATCATGCATAATACAAAATATACACGCAAAATATACGTAAAAGGGCTATATTGGATATTTATGAGTAGAAAAGTCATAACAAAGATTTCACTAGATAGAGCCAGTAAGAACACATGGAAGAACCAAAAATATCACCGCAAAGAAGGAAAGCACATAATTTTGGTTTAAAAGTTAGAGAACCTCACGAGAAAGTTTTTAAAATCAAAAAATATTAATTTAACTGAGCTCTTTTAATTCACAATTATTGAACCTATTGACTTAGCCCTCGTAAGGCGGTGCTTAGATTCTTACATAAACAACGGTGCTGGGTGTATTTGCACCCCATCTGTATATCCATTTTTTATATGTGAACGTCGGGGAAATTAATTTGAAAGATAATTAGGACTTATTTATTATAGTACGAAACATAATTTTACAAAAAAATACTCATTTCTTCTTAAAAAAAATATTATCGTCGCAAGACAAACACATCAAATTTTTCACAGAATGAGCAACAGAAAGTTTTTACACACAATACAGTTATGCCGGTACTTTCGGTCTTTTTTTCTCTGACATAAGTAACACCGACCTTGTCCCGTAGCTCTGTTAGCTCCAGGTGAAACATCAGAAACGTCCAATTCAGGATACGAAATTTTCATCATTTGCACCCAAGTCATTTTTTCAAAAAAGCACGTAAACGCAAAGAGTTTTAAATGCTGTAATGGGTGGAATACGTTTAGAATTGAATTTAATACGAATAAAAAAATGGACAAAAATCAAAAAAATTATTAAAAAAGATAGGTGAGAAAACGAGGTCTGGGGTGCAGCTGCACCCCGCACCGCCTTACGAGGGTTAAGATACCTACTTTCAAAACACATACATGTTTTTTTTGCCGGCAAAATGGTATAATTTAAGACTCTTCTGATCATGCTCAATTTCTATTTCTCCGCATATATTGGAGCTGCAGACACCGTAAACCCACTAGTTTTTTTATAAGCTACATTTTATGGGAGAATGATTTTTTTAAATTTGCAAAAAACCTTTGAAAAGTATTTTTCTTTGTTAAACAATTAAAAAAGTGTTAGATAGTTTCAAAAAACGTACCCATTACATAGATCCAGTAAGAACACATCCAGACCGCACATACTCCACCACCACATCGTACTCCACGACTGGCTTGGCTGACTCAGCTCACGAGTTACAAGGGCAGTATCAACGGCTCGCGGTACTACTATTTGCTTTTGACTTACGGGGCGCACGTTATCACTTCGGTGAATTTGATAGCCACACTTTTTTAAAAAGCTCGTTATATCGCCCGTCTCTCTCTACCGGAATAGATAAAGCTTAATATCAAACAACGAGCAACGAGGAGATTAGAAAACGGTCTTTGGAAGAGATTTTTTGTTCTTATATTTTCGTGCGCGCTTTAATTTCTATACGGCGACAATTTGAATCGTGTATCGTGTATGGTATGAACTTTGTTTTGAAGGATATTTGACCGATAAGTCAGTCCGGTGCCCCCCCCACCCAGATGTCGCGTTTGTTGCTTACATTCGTTATGGTTAAATGAAGGTAGGTTACAATTCTTGGTGATAATATTGTACTTTTTAAAGCCGGCACCGGCAAATGAAATTATTCTACAAAAATAACTACTGATAAGTGACGTTTATTATAGGTTTTCGGAAATTATTGATACAAACTTAAATTGTAAAGTTAAAAAGATAGTTACGACAGCTTTATAAATTTGAAAACCAAAGTCAAAGTTCTTATTACTTAATATATTGATAGTATCTATATTTACATATTTACGTAGATTGAGAATTCAAAATTTGTATTTAACGGTTCATGTTCTCATGATACTAGAACACCCTAAAGCCCGATTCTCATTAGACGTGCAAGGAACCGGCCCGGCAACGGCAAGGCACATGCTCGGCCGGCTCGGCGGCAAAGATTGTTTCGAAAATAACGTTGCATGCAAAGCCCGTCGTCGCTTGCCGGTGCCTGGCACCGGCATAGTGTGAATTACATCCCGTTAAGTGCATAAGATTTTATGTAAAATGTATCTTGCCGAGCCGATGCCTTGCCCATGCCGAGCACTTGCCTTGCATGCTAGTGAGAATCAGCCTTAATCATGCTTTTAGTTCAGTCAAAGAATACATATCTTGGTTCAGTCAATGACCATTTTCTCGCGTAATTTTTACAGTGTAACGCTCGTTTCACATACTAAGAATTTTAAACGTGCGATGGTTGAAATGCAAGATGATATTCCAATAGTGGCTCAAGAACCTTTCTCCCTTCACCCAACGCACGTTCAAAATTCTTAGTGTGTGGTGTGTGAAACGAGCGTAATAACTGTACTTTTCTGAGTCTGCACCGATTTGCACCACAAAATTGTTCCAAAATCCATTATAACAAAAAAACACGTTTTCAAACGTGTTTCAAACTTTTTTGAGAATTACACGAAAGGTATGTATATTTTTATCAATAAAATAATTACTATAAAAAATTTAGCTTATAAAAAAAAGAATGGTGGGCTTAGGGTGTTTGTGGCCACAATACAAACGGAGAAATAGTTTACTTATAGAAAGTTAGTTCTTTTTTGTCAAACACGAAAATTGAAAGTTTCAACGTAAAATATGAAAAAATCGTGAAAACGTGAAAAATAATGAAACTTTTTTCACTGAGTTTTCCACGAAAATGCATTGTTTTCTTCATATTTCACGTTGAAAATGTAAATTTTGGCGTTTGCCGAGGTAAAAGCTCTTTCTGCGCTTGTATTGGGGCTACAGACAACAAAAACCCACAATTCTCTTTGTTTTTTTTTATAACCTACATATATTTTTTTATAAAAATGTTTTTTTTTTATAAAATATAGACTTTTTGAGTAATTCACTAAAAACCGTTTTTTTTTTGTTAATAAATTGAAATGTTTACGTGCAAATACGTATTAAAATATTCTTTCAGAAAAAATGCATAGGACAAAAATTGCTTAAAATTGGTTAATATATCCATTCCCGGTGTCACTTTTAATAAAAAAAATTATCCCCGAGAAGGGATGGTATCCCCTCCAGGGTAAAATGAGTCACAATGTACATAGGAAAGTTAAGAAACTCAGAGGTGGACTCAGTTAGAGGGTAAATAATGGACAAAGAATATTACATCAGGAAGTTTATTCTGCAATAACACAGCTAAAGGATGGCAAAACAGCAGGTCCCGATAACATACAAGCAGAACTACTCGAAACTAATGGACAACGAATCAATAGCAATCATCACAAAGACACACAATAACATATACAACTCTGGAGAAATACCAACATAATGGCTGAAGTCTGCGTTTATTACACTTCCAAAAAAAACCAGGAGACAAAAAATGCAGGCTGTGTGAAAGTCAAATTTCCTCCAACCAGTTCGGGTTCATAAATAATGCTGTTGGTACGAGAGATACTTTATTCTCAGTAAAAGTCTTAATCCAGAGATGCAGGGACGTCAATTGCGACGTATATGCAGGTCTATTGTTGATTACGAGAAAGCGTTTGATCGAGTACAGCACGCCAAGATGATACAAATACTAAAAGAAGCAGGAATTACCAACCAAAATCTGAAAATAATTAGAAACCTTTACTGGAATCAGACCACAAATGTCAGTTGATGGTGAACACACCGACTATGTGAAAATCATGAGTGGACTCAGACAAGGCTGTATTTCGTCTCCTCTAATCTTAAATCTCTTCTTCTTCTTGTTCTTAACGTGCCCTATCAAGTCCCCTTGACGTTGGCGATTAACATGGCGAAACTGTCTCTGTCTCGAGCTATTCTAAATAGTTGTTCTGCATTCTTTATTCCTGTCCCCTCCCGAATATTCTTCAACCAAGAGGCCTGCTTTCTACCAATTCCTCTGCGTTCTTCGATTTTACCCATCATAATAAGTTGAGGAATATTATACCGGTCTCACCTTACTACGTGTCCAAAATAGGCCATCTTTCTATATTTGATGTTATCAAGCAGCTCGCGGGCAGCATTTGCTCTCTTAAGGACTGCCACATTTGTCAGCATAGCTGTCCATGGTATTTTCAGTGTAAATCTGTGCAGCCACATACTCTGTGTTCAATCTCTACTCTGAAAAAAGTAACTCGAAGGTTTGCCAAAAACTGAAAAAGGCATTTTACCAAACGAGTTAAACAACGTCAGGTATGACACCATAGTATTTTCGTACAATCTACAAGACCTACAAGTCCTTGTGAACAAAATCATGTATTACAGTCAACAATATGGACTCAATCTAACCGTAAAGAAGACAAAGCTCATGATAAATAGCAAGAAAACGATAACAGGTCAACTCCACGTCAGCTAAACCCAGTAGCAGCGGCGGATCCAGCATCGTTAAGAGGGGGAACCGATTGGCTAAAATGAAAATCGGATCAAAGAACTGAAAAATACCTGTTCAGTAATTTTTAAAAATCTATCGAATGACACCAGGGTGGGGTGGGGCTCAATTTAAAATCGTAAATGGAAACGAGATTTGCAGTTTTTATTGAAGATTTGGATTCCTTACCTAAAAGTAAGCAACTTTTATTCCAGACGTGTCGTGTTTGGTGGCACTCGATTCGATAGGATTTTGAAAAATATTTAACTTGTGTTTTTTGATTTTTCATTTGAGAGTGTGTTTCTCTAGATATTAAACAATTTCTATAAATTATCTATGGTATCACGATAAATCGTTTTTTCCGATTATAGTACCATCTATCCAGAATTCGAAAAAATCTCTCGAATAAAAGTTACTTACTTTTACGTAAGGAATCGAAATCTGCAATTAGAACTGGGAGTCTCCATTAAATATTTTAAAGTTACCTCCATCCCACTTCCAGGGGGTCGAGTAGGGGGTCGTGTTTGGTATCATTTGATAGATTTTTAAAAATTATTGAACACATATTTTTTATTTTTTCGATCCGATGTTCATGTCACGAAATATTCAACGGTTCCGCTACTTTTGGGTTGGGACACCCTATATCTATATAAAGTTTATGAAATAAAAATAAATATATGTAGAGAATTATCATTAAAATTTAAAAAACCTACAAAATGAGACTTTGTAAGTTAACAACTTACAGTAATTTCGAAAATGTAATAATGAATTAACCGAATGTAATTTTCAAAAATCAAAATACTTTACTTTTTTCAAGGCAAAAAAATTCATGTCGAAATAGTTTTAATTTTATTTCGTAATGGGAAAGTACATCATGTAACACCTCATTTAAAATCGTGTGAAATACTGATCACAAAAATGTATAACACGTACATGCGCAAAATTTTGCTCAAATGCTTTTTAAACGCATTCATTTTTTTTCGAATCCTGAGAAAACTAATACGAGAATCTTTGAAAAATTTAAACGCAGAATAAAGTATGTATTACATTATTACCGAGGGCCGAAAGTCCATTAGAATAAACAAAAATTTTCTTTTGAATGATATATTTAAAATTAACACGCTGACGGACAGAACGTCTATAGACGTCTAATTTCCATTGATGTAATGTGACACAACGTCTATAGACGTTGCATTTTCCCCTATTCTACTTTGCAAAATACATATTGTGTCACAACACTTGCTTATGCATTTGACGCACTGTCCGTCAACGTGTTAAAAATCATACTCAATTTTCTCTTTTTTTTCACCCCTGGAACTTATTAAAATAAACATTATAGAAGTTTTCAGGGACTTTCGACCCTCGGTAATAATGTAATCTTGAATTTTGCGTTTAAATTTTTCAAAAATATAGATAGATTAGATATTAGTTTTCTCAGGATTATAAAAAAAATGAATTCATTTAAAAAGCATTGGACCGACATTTTGCACAAGTATTGCCTATACATTTTTGTAATCAGTATCTCAAAAGCTTTTAAATGATGTCACATTATGATGTACCTACTTTCCCATATGAAGTTTAAAATTTAATTTGTTACCATAATTTTATATGTGGATGATTGCATCCCGCGACATAAATGACTATCTATCGTACTCGTGGAGAAATACTCACTTCTGTCAAACGTGATATAAAATAAACTTATATAATATATAAGACATACATTTCATGCATATCAGACATACCTTTTTCCCTAAAACTCTCGAAAGTAGAATTGGTATTTACTGCATCATCGTTGATTTGTATCGGACGGGCCTACCCCAAAATCCCGAATCCCGACAGCCAAAATCCCGACAGCCACAATCCCGACGGCCAAAATCCCGACACGCCAGAATCCCGACAGGCCAAAATCCCGACAGGCCAGAATCCCGACAGGTTTGATAAGTTTCTTTTTAACACATAATTACATTTATTTCTTGTTTTTTGTTTATGGCCATCTGTTTTTTATTTTTTGTTACTAAACAAAAGTATTTTGTATTAAAAGTATTAAACAAAAGTCGGAATTTTAGTATATGATCTATCTGATAAGATGTACCTTGTACATATTTATTATCATAATTACTATTAATATTATCACCCAAATTATGTTGATTTTTAAAAAAATAATCAGTTATATTGCGACATTTGAACATTTTACTTTTTAAGTTCTCGGTAGAAGCTTCTGATTCCTTTCGTTTATTTGACAACTTAAACTCTTCGTAAATCACAAACTATATACTATATTAATATAAAAAAAGAAGAATAAACTCAAAATACTATTAATCACGCTAACAATAATTTACAAACTAAGATCTTTACGAATCAGTATTAGAGATGTTACTTGCATCGATACTCAAAATACACTAATTACTAATTATTATTAATAAGGGTGTCCTTTTTCCGTGGTCAGCTATCGGCGTGTGAACATATTATTTATATTTTCGGCGAATTAATATAGTTTTTGCTAGGCGCGCAATTTTCGAGAGATTTTCGGCGAATCTGTTATCTGCAAACGATTTTATAATTATACGTGGAGATGCTTAAGTACCTATACGTTCACAGTATATAGGATTACATATTTTTTTAAATATGCTTATTGTGCTCATTTTTAATTCTTAATTTATAAGGATTATAAATTACTCATTTCCAATAAAATACACTGGCGTCACTGGCCCGATTTAGCCAAGTCCCGTACTAATAAAATATATTTATACGTAATTCATAATTCATATAATATACAATTACAATTGTATTGTAATTTTATAACATGTATAATCATCCATTTGAAAAAATAAATGAATGTTTTTGTAATCTTTATATTATAATTTAAAAAAAATCACTAGGGTTGAGAGGGAGGGTCGATCGCCCCCATCGCCCCCCCTGGATCCGCCACTGCCCAGTAGAAAAAGTGACGTACTGTAACTACCTCAGCATCATAATAAATAAAAAATGGACCAACAACAACCAGGAGATAAGAGTGCGCTTCGGAAAAGATAGATCCATCGTCAACCGGATGGGGCCCTATTTCAAGAGCCACAACCTATCTCTTGGTGTAAAAGTAAGAAAGCTGGGATGCTATGTCTTCTCTGTCCTTTTTTATGGTATTAAATCGTGGACCTTCAACGAAGATATGTGCAGAAGATTGGAAGCATTTGTGGCTATGAAATGAACCCATATATATATGATAAGCCATCTTGCAAGGAATGAAAGAGGAGAGACCTTAATTGGTTTTCTCCTTCAGAATAATCTAGTCCAAATGAATAGCTTTTTCTATAAGAAACCACATAGAAGATGGACCTGGGCAAGCCCAGATAATAAAACAAAAAACGAAATTGACTTCATAATTACAAACAAAAAAGAAATCATCCAAGACGTAACGGTCCTAAATGCATTCAACACTGGTAGTGACCATAGAATGGTAAGAGCAGCAGTTAAAATAAGCACAAAACAAGAGAGACGCAAATTAGTAAATACGAAACCAATACCAATATGGACTCAACCTAGAGACATTAAAGAATATCAAAACGACATTGAAACCAAACTGAGAAACAACACAGACATAACTCTCAACGAAAACATAGATGCACTAAACCAACATATTACGCAAGCCATTGGAGAAAGCATGAGAAAACACTGTCCAAGAAGTAAGAACGAAGAGAAACTTAGTACTGACACCAGAAATTTAATGAAACAAAGAAATCTTATTACAGAAAGAAATGGTCCAAATGGAGAGCAAAAGAGAGAGATAAACAGAGAAGTCAAGAAAGCAATAAGAAAAGACTTAAGAAAGTATAATACACTTAAAATCGAACAAGCCATAGAAAATAATAAAGGCCTAAAAAGTCTGCGAAGAAAACTAAATAATGGAAAAAGTCAGATCATTAAATTAAAAAACAAAAAGGGCGAAATAACAACAAATAGAGAGGAGCTTTTAACAATAGTAGAAGACTTCTATGGAGAACTTTATAAAAGTAGACCGATAAACCAAACACAGCTAAAAGATGCAATAAGCAAAACAATATTAAATCAAGGCTCTGAACTCATGCCAGAAATAACTCTCAGTGAAATTAGACAAGCGATGAATAAAACGAAATCCAATAAATCACCAGGAAACGATGGAATAGTGATCGAAGCTGTTAAGAATGGCGGTGAACCTCTAATGAGAAAAATAAAAGATCTCTTTAATCTATGTTTGGCAAAGAAATCCATACCATCTGAATGGAATAGAGCCAAAACAATTCTTCTGCACAAAAAAGGAGAAAAAACTGATCTGGAAAATTATCGACCAATCAGTCTGTTAAACCATCTTTATAACTTTTCTCGAGAGTAATCACCACAAGATTAGACAAGAAATTAGACCTGTATCAAAGTAGAGAACAAGCTGGATTCAGAGCAAACTTTGGAACCAACGATCACCTCCAAACAATAAAACAACTCATCGAAAAATCCATAGAATATAACAAGCCCTTAGTTTTAGCATTCGTAGATTTCCACAAAGCATTCGACTCAGTAGAACTCGACAGTGTTATAGAAGCACTAAACGAGAGCCGCATTGATAGCCGATATTCGAGGCTAATATGTAATATAGGTATATAAAAATGCGACAAACTCGATACAACTACACGCTAACAGCAAGCAAATAAAAATCAAAAGAGGTATCCGTAGTGTGACCAACTAGCCCGAAAAATCCGGGACATGACCCGAATTACGAAGTTGTGTCCCGGCGTCCAGGACAAGGCTTCCGGGCCATCCGAATTTTCAACTTTTTGGTAAAAATCTATATTTTCGTTTTTATTCTAAGAATTTACATCAAATTAAATTGTTGAGACGAAAAAAAAATTTTTATCGTGGTATAAATTTTAATAGTTCTATGAAAGAAAACGAAAACTGTGGAATTTTTTTTATTTGTGTTTTAATTATCGTCTTCCGAAAATACCATTCAAAAACAATAATAATTCATGTCACAATGAATCATGCCTAGGCACGCATGCGGCATTGAACGATGTAATGTAATGATTGCTGATGCATCTTTTTTTTCGGTTTTGTCAACTACTTTAAGTAGATAAACCTCTTGAGTTCGTTCGCGAAATATGATTAATTTCCAAACCGTTGCATGCTTTGAGCCAAATTCAAATCTGCTGCGTTGCAATATGATTTTTTTATCTAAACATTTATTTTATTGTCAGTACAGTAATCAGTTTGAATCCGAAAATCGATTAGTGACCGTCTCGGAATTATTGTTTTTGGCCCGACTTTTTCATTCCAATATATTATTATTGTTAATATGAATATGGAACCAACACACGAAAGTAAAAACAGAAAACGATATTGCACTTTCAATAAAATATTGGAAGAAGAATTTCTATTTTTGAAAAAAAAAGTAACAGTGACATGAAGTGTGATACTTGTGGATCGGAATTTTCGATCGCCCACAGTGGTAGAGCGGATATACTAAGTCACATCAAAAGTGAAAAACACCAAAGAGGTATCTGCTCCACGTCCAGCAGCAAAAAATTGACTCAATTTTTCAAGCCAACAGCTTCATCGAGCATTGATTTAGAGACAGCAGCTCGGGAAGGTGTTTGAGCGTATCATTTGATTAAGACCATCAAAAATATCATTGTCAACATAAAAATGTTAAATAACCAATAAAATGATGATATTAGAGTCCTATATTTAAAAAAATAACAAATGGCCCGATTTTCATTCAAAAGTCCCGGATTTTAGGTATTTTTTTTTCAGCATTGTCCCGGATTCGACTGAATTGGAGTTGGTCACACTAGGTATCCGTCAAGGGGATACGTTGTCACCTAAACTTTTCATATCGGCTCTAGAAAAAGCGATCAAAACCCTCGAATGGGGTGATAAAGGAATAAATGTGGACGGAGAGATACTACACCACCTAAGCTACGCAGACGATATAGTCCTGACTGCAGACGATTTGGGACAAATAAAGAAAATGTTGGAAGAACTTGGTACGGCATGTCATAAAATAGACTTAAAAATGAATATAACAAAAACAAAATATATGACGAACTTAGTACCAAGTAAACACCTTGAAATACAAAATGAACAAATAGAACTGGTAGACAAATATATATATCTGGGTCACGAAATTAAGATAGGTAAGGACAATCAAACAACAGAAGTATCCAGAAGAATAATACAAGGATGGGCAGCATACGGAGCTCTTAGGGACATTTTTAAGAGTGACATTCCAACTAACATGAAGAAAAAAGTTTTCGACCAATGCGTGCTACCGGTGATAACCTATGGTGCAGAAACATTATCGCTCACAAAGAAAAACGCACAAAAACTAAGAGTAGCGCAGAGAAGAATGGAGCGATCAATGATAGGGGCCACTCTGCGAGACAGGATTAGAAACGAAGATCTACGAGCTAAGACCAAAGTCATAGACGTCATTGAAAGAAGCTGTAACTTAAAATGGAAATGGGCTGGACACGTTGCCAGAATGAAGGACGGAAGATGGACTCGCAAACTAGTTGAGTGGAGACCAAGAGCCGATAAACGTAGCAGAGGAAGACCACCAATACGATGGCAAGACGACTTACGAAAGACAACAAAAAACTGGATACAAAAAGCACAAGATAGAACACTTTGGAGACAAACAGGGGAGGCCTATGTCCAGCAGTGGATTGAGAGAGGCTGATATCTTGCAAGGAAAGATATTTGGAAAGCGAGGTCCAGGAACAAGAGTAACGTCCTGGTAACAGAACCTCAGAATTCGGTTTAACACAACATCTGTGCAGCTTTTCCAAGCTGCTGCAGATAAAATAAAGATTGCTATGATACCACATATCAAGAAGAAGACTCCACCGAGAGCTTAGAATGACAATCGGGGGTAAAAAAAGACTGTACGTTAACCATATACTTTTTTACATAACATGGATTTCGTTTCACTTTTGTCGATACTGCTTGTGAATAAAAAATAGAACTGTTCACATACATCTAAAAATATGATACAAATTTAATGAATTTAGATTCATGTTATCCACTATATTATTTGCTTGATAAAAACTTTTACCTGGATCGCCTGTGAGCTCTGAGATGGTGGGTTCTTCTTATGATCTCGAAGATATCTTTGTGAAAACGTTAACAAAGTTAACATCAAACTTTATGAAAAACTGAAACTGCAGAATCGAACAAATAAATATTAACAATGGTGAAACATTATTAAAAATATAAAGCAAAGTTGTTGTTTTGCAATCGCTAACATATCGTATCAAATCAGATTCTACCTACACATTCAAAAACCGATAAAATTATAATTATTAACTTTTATATGTTTTAATTAAGGAAATGATTTTTCTATTTTGGTTGCACCTATTGTTAAATATTTTATTGTTAAATATTTTATAAAAAAGAATACCAGAGGAGATTGTTGGAAACGAAATACTAAAAGATAACATTGTTGCCAACTTCGATCCAACTTGAACAAAATACATGTACATACCTATCAAAAGAGGCGTTAGACAGGGAGATACGATTTCGCTGAAACTCTTGCACCAAGCACTAGAAGACATTTTCAAGTAATTACAATGGGAAGAATATGGAATCATTTTCTTCTTCTTCTTCTTAAAGTTCCGCTCCTATCGGAGATTGGAAATCATTCTGGCAATTATAATTTTGTTGGTTACGCGCTGGAATAGTTCAATTGAGCTGCATCCAAACCATTCACAGAGATTGCGTAGCCACGAGATTTTATGTCTTCCTACGCTTCTTCTGCCTTTGATTTTGCCCTGCATTATATTCCTTAATAGTTCGTATTTTTCACCTCTCATGATGTGCCCCAAGTATTCCAACTTCCTGATTTTTATGGAATTTAAAACTTCGCATTGTTTTCCTAGTTGTTCGAGCACTTGTGCGTTTGTTTTACGATCTGTCCATGATATTTTCAGAATACGCCTATAACACCACATTTCGAATGCTTCCAGGTTTTTAATGTTGGATTGTTTTAGTGTCCATGCCTCAACCCCATACAAAAGGGTGGAGAAAATATAACAACGAAGCATTCTTATCCGGAGCGTTATATGTATTAATATTGCGATTACAGAAAAGTAATAAATGGAATCATCATTAACGGCTAATACTTAAATCACCTAGGATACGCTGACGATATCGTCCTTATCGCTACAGACAAGGAGCAACTACAAATAATGATACAACAACTAGACCAAGAAGCCAGTAAAGTTGGATTAAATAT
The DNA here is from genome assembly GCF_917563875.1 of Diabrotica virgifera virgifera. Lineage (NCBI taxonomy): Eukaryota > Metazoa > Arthropoda > Insecta > Coleoptera > Chrysomelidae > Diabrotica > Diabrotica virgifera. Next base: position 184,374,466 of record NC_065451.1, read on the forward strand.
GAATTACAGCAAAACAAAAGTGATAACAAATCAAGAAGATGAGTTAAGAACCGTAGTTAAACAAAACCAAATAGAAGAAGTGAATGAATACATATACTTAGGACAAATAATAAAATTCAATAGAGACAACCAAACAGCAAAAATAAAGAGACGAACTAAGTTAGCGTGGGCCTCGTTTGGTAAGCTCAGCTTCATACTGAAGAATAAAAATACCCTCAATATCTGAAAACGAAACTCTACGACCAATGTATTCTTCCGGTCCTTACATATGGATGTCGGACATGGACGTTCACAAAAGCGAATATGGACAGAATTGCAAAAACACAAAGAGCAATGGAAAGACAAATAATCAACATAAGACTGTCAGATAGAAAAAGGAATTTCTGGGTAAGAAATGTCACAAAAGTTAAGGATGCTACTCGTCAAACTGCTAAACTAAAATGGAAATTCGCCGGCCATACTTTTAGACAAAAAGACGAAATATGGAATACAATTATTAGAGTGGAGACCATGGACATACAAACGAAACAGAGGGCGACCACAGATGAGATGGGTAGATGACTTGAAATACCAAGCCGGCTCAAAATGGATGCACATGGCTCAGGATAGAGAAAGATGGAGGAGCGAAGGGGAGGCCTATGTTCAATATTGGATGTCGCAAGGCTGATAGATAGATAGAACATTGTTGCCTGGGAAAACTGGTTAAAACTGATTACCCCAATTTATCTGTGAAAAAAAAATCATCGATGTCACGTAAAATCTCATAGAGACTTTTAAATCCTTGAAGACGTACCTGATTTTGCCTTGTTTTTTAACATAAAACTGGCTAAAGCTGATTACCCCAATCTACTGTGAAAAAAAATCATCGATTTTTGAAAATCCTAAAAAATATAATATGAAGTATAGCTGATTATAAATCCTTGAAGAAGTAAATACAGCTGATTTTGCTTTGTTTTTTTACAATCATTATAAAATCTGAAAAAATCATTTTTGCCAATCAAACGTTTTTTAAGAGACATCTATTTAACATCTTAAAGATCTTAAGAGATTTTAAGACCATGTAAATCTTAAAAAAAATTATTTTACTTTTTTTATTTTTTTATTTATTAAACACCAATAAGATGCTAAGAACATTACAATCTGATCAAATAATGTGATCAATGAGCAACTTATTTCTAACCTAAATTACTACTAAAAACTTAAGACCAAGGACAAACTCAATAGTACCCCTTAGGTTATGTTGATATATTGCACAAATGTTAACTTGTACTGCACTATTTTTCACTTAACTAACTCGAAGGGTTTCTTCCTCTTGAGTCTTCTAGCTAGATCCGTGTTGTCGAGGAGCTCGATGGCCTCAACATTGACGTGTTGAAGAAGTCGTTGTTAGTGACTCTTGGCAAATTTTTCTATGGTCTTGTTAACAGTATCCATGTCTAGGTCCCTATGGAAGTCACTGTTCCTATAATACCATGGAGCGTTGACAATACTCCTTAGCACTTTGTTTTGGAATCGTTGAATGATGTTTAAATTAGTATTACTAGCGCAGCCCCATGGCTGGATGCCATATTATGTCCATCTAGGTTTTATAATCTGTTTATACAAAAGTATTTTATTGTAGATCGAGAGAGTGGATTGTCTTCCCTATAGCCAATACATTTTTTATATTCATATTAAGCTGTTCTTGTTTCTTTTTAACATGGGTCCTCCAGCGTAGCCTAGCGTCTAGTGTAATACCCAAAAATATTTTGCGGTATCGGCGTATGGTATTTGAGTATTATTTACGTTAACAGGAATGTATTGTTTTTTCTTGTTTGTAAAATTTATATTATGCACTGACTTCATTTCGTTTAATTTAATTCGCCAGCGTTTAGTCCACTTGTTAACTCTGTTAACAGAGATTTGTAGTTTTCTTGCTGCTTCTTCATGGTCTCCACCTACGGCTAAGACGGCAGAATTTATAAATGTTAATAACTTTGTTTTTTGCATAATAACATGTAAAATAACTATTTAGAGTGTTAGTTGTTTTCAATGTTGTGATGTTGTAGTTGTTTCCTATATTTTTCAATTTTTCTGATAAGCCTTTTCCGCAGTGGTGTCATCGTGTGGGAACGCGTGGGAACGCCGTTCCCGCACTGGTTAAGAAAAGAAAAAAAAATAATAGAGAATTTAGGTTTTGTAAACAAAAATTAGCAGTGCGTTCCGGCACTGCGTTCCCGCACTGCTAATTTTGCCATGACACCACTGCTTTTCCGTTTATCTTGACTAAACCTTAAGAGCCATCCTGACCAAAAATGAAACCCAACGACCACAAGAAAGATCCAAAAACCGCATCTATAGAATATCCTGTAAATGGCACAATTTCTACGTTGGAGAAACTGCAAGAACACTACGTGTCAGGGTAAACGAGCATGAAACATACATCAAGAACATATACTTAGAGAAATCTCAGATACGTAAACATGCCTGGGATAACGAGCACATTGTACAATGGAAAGATGCATCCATGGGCGCCCATATAAAAATTTCCAGGAGGGGACAGACGTGAAGATTTTGCACATTACATTTTATACACTATGGATAACAGTATATAGTTTAAAGCTAGCACCTGAAAAGCTAGGGGGGGCCACGGCCCCCCTGCCCATGGGTATGGGCGCCTATGGATGCATCAATAAGCATGAAGGAAACAGACATGTGAAAGAGAAAAGTCATAGAAGCAGACCTCGTTTTACTTAACGAAGAAAGATGTGTAGCAAGACCATCTGCAGAATACAGCCGGCTTTGGCAATACTAAAAGAAGAAGTCAATAACAAGAACACACCAACAATAGCGGAGTCTTCTTCTTCTTCATGTCCCACTCCTAGCAAAGATTGGAAATCATCATGGCCACTGCGACCTTGTTAGCAGCGCGCCTAAAAAGTTCAATCGAATTACACCTGAACCATTCACAGATTGCGAAGCCACGATATTTTTCTTCTTCCCACACTTCTTTTGCCCTGCATAATATTTCTTAAAAGTTCGTAGTTTGCATGCCTCATAATGTGCCCCAAGTATTCCATCTTTCTAGTTTTTATCTCATTTATAATTTCGCATCTTTTGTCTAAAGTTTGGAGTATGGTCCTTTTCATAGGCACTTTTCAGTGCGTCACAAATGATAGAAAAAAAGGTAAGTCCGTGATAATACACATTTATAACATTTATTCTAACATGACATTTTAGTTAAATCTGACAGTTGTCACATTTTATTTGCAATTTGGCATAAAAACAAATCAATTGTGTTTATTGCATTTTTATAAAATGGTATTTCCTTTGATTTGTATAGTCTTATAAATTGTACAGATTATATTCGTAGATATATTATATTTATAATTCGTAAATATTTTTTTTTCGATTGTAGCGCCATCTATCGATAACTTGAATAAATGTTATAATTGTCTTACGTGCCTTTTTTCTGTCACATACAATTTAAGGCGTTAGAAAGAAATCGAAAAACTGTGACGCACTGAAAGTTGCCTATGAGAAAAAGATTACTTGCGTGTTAGTGACACGGTCCATCCATGATATTCTGAGAATGCGCCTATAGCACCACATCTCGAATGCTTCGATATTTTTTACGGTCGACTGTTTTAGTGTCCAAGCCTCAACTCCATATAACAGGGTGGAAAAGACATAACACCGCAGCATTCGTATTCGTAACTTTATGTTGATATCACGATGACAAAAGAGTTTGCGCATTCTATTAAAGACTGATCTAACAATTTCTATTCTGCATTTAATCTCTTTTGTTTGATCAGTATCTAGTCCAGGGCGCATCTGTTTTGAGATGGACGTTGAGAGGTGACTCAAATTTTTTTTTTCAGAAATTGCTTGAAAATGCCTCAAATAATAATATTTGAGTTATCCTCCCACTCAAAATGGTCCGGAACATTGTTTAAATAATCAAAATGTCAAAATATGAAGGAAAAATTCGATTTTTTATTGGTTTTTTGATTATAACTTTAAAACTATTCATTTCTGAGAAAAGTTGTACTGACATAAAAGTTAAGTAATTAAATTTCCTACAATACAGAATTGGTTAAAAATTTAAAAAATAGTCACCCTTGTTGCAAAATAGCAATAATTGCGAAAAAAACCATACAATAACAAGTATTCGAATTTTACGTTTTTCAACCATTTACGCTACACTTAGGACCTTCATATTTTGACCATAAAAACTTTATGCTATAGTAAAACAACACTGTAAATTTCATTATGATCGGTTTAATAGATTTTGCAAAATAAGTTTTGCAATCCAGCTTTCGCAAAAAAAATTCATTTTTTTTTAATGTTGCAGGACGGAAAATAAAGCAGATAGGAAGTTGACTTTTTTTTTGCTTATAGAAGTGTACTGTACCTTTCATTTGCAATTTGCAAAATTAAAATCGATTAATTACCACGGCATCAGAAAATTTTTTAAATAAACATTAATTTTTGGTACTACGCGCAGGACAGCGGTGTTCGATTCACACAAGTTGATTTCCACCAAAATTTCTTCCAATCTTTATGTAATATATTATTTTCTTACTCTATATTTTGTTGTATTGTAATATTTTAATTCCACAAAAATCAAACTAATTTTATTATTATTTGTGAAATATTGTTTAAACAATTGTATATGTTTAAAAATAATAAACTTTTATTCTCTAAGTTAAAATACAGGGTGTCCCGAAAAGAATGGTCATAAATTATACCACACATTCTGGGGTCAAAAATAGTTCGGTTGAACCTAACTTACCTTAGTACAAATGTGCTCATAAAAAAAGTTACAGTCCTCCGAAGTTACAAAATGAAAATCGATTTTTTTCAATACATCGAAAACTCTCAGAGATTTTTTATTGAAAACGGGCATGTATCATTCTTATGGCAGGACCACCTTAAAACAAAATTATAGTGAAATTTGTCCACCCCATAAAAAATTTATGGGGATTTTGTTCCCTTAAACCCCCCCAAACTTTTGTGTACGTTCCAAATAATTCATTATTGTGGCACCACTAGTTGAACACATCGTTTTTAAAACTTTTTTGCCTCTTAGTATTTTTTCAATAAGCCAGTTTTTATCGAGATGCGGCTTCTTTTTTACTATATTTACATAAAAAATTTATGGGGGTTTTGTTCCTTTAAACCCCCCAAATGGTTGTGTACGTTCCAATTAAGCTATTATTGTGGTACCATTAGTTAAACACAGTGTTTTTAAAACTTTTTTGCCTCTTAGTCTTTTTTTGATAAGTCAACTTTTATCGAGATATGGCTTCTTTTTCAAAATATACCAAAAAATTTAAGTTATAAATAAATTTTCAGATTATTAACAGGTGGGTATAATACCCGTGTTGAGCTGCCCCCCCCCCACTTGCAAAAATTAAAAAACAAATAGCCCTGATTTATGAGCTATTTCTGAGCTCTCATATTCCGCAAACTAAAAATTTTGAGCTCGTTCCACTGAGCAGGAATTTAATACCCTAGCCCCCTTCAGCCCCCCCCACTACTTAAAAATAGGAATATTGAATCGGTTTTTGTGGCAGAATTACGAGCTATTTATGAGCTCTTGAAATTATATAGTTTCGATTTTTGAGCTCATCCCCTTCACCCCCAAACAACCCTTTAATTGATTTAACTTAAGAGAAAGATGCTGAGAAAACTTAAAATGTAATTCGTATAGCTTATATTCTAAGAATAAACTCTAAAATCACGCGCCTTTCGATTATTGAACTACAACCCCTTCGCAAGAAAACCATCCCATATTCCCGGCTTAAGAGAGGGTTGTACTTAAAATAATTTAAATTAATTATTTGTCGACTATATATTGTTTAATAATGTATGAGCTCGCAAAATATACGCATCTCAATTATTGAATTGTCATTTTCTTTCTATAGTGCAGTCACTGAAGGTAAAAATCAACTATGACCTTCGATTTCGGTAAATCTCCATTCATTTTCACGAAAATTGGTGAGCGGATTTTGATACTATCAACTTTTTCTGGATCTTATTTTTCATAGGTATTTCTAAGTACTTTGACAAGCATTTAGTACCTAAGTGTTATAAAATGCATCTCTTTCCCGTTATTTAAGCTTGAACCCTTAGATTTGAACAGTCGCGGAAAAAATATACATTTAATTACCAATTCAATTTTAGTGATGAAAACTTTTTTGTAAAAACTTACAGTTTTTGAGTCATTTATGAAAAATCGCTCTAAAGCATGCATTTTCTTTCCAAAAATTAAAATATTTGATCTTTAATAACTCAAAAAGTATTTATTTATTTTAATCACATTATATAACAAATTTTGCTTACAATTTGTCACTCTCTCGATTTGTGGGGTTATTTTTAATAAAGTAATTTTCACTCCCGAGAAGGGGTGACATATACCCCAGGCTAAAACCCCAAGTTCTTATTGTCAATTCGTGAAAATAAATGGCGATTTACCGAAATCGAAGGTAATAGTTGATTTTTACCTTCAGTGACTGCACTATAGAAAGAAAATGGCAATTCAATAATTGAGATGCGTATATTTTGCAAGCTCATAAATTATTAAACGATATGTAGTCGCCAAATAATTAATTTAAATTATTTTAAGAACAACTCTCTCTCTTAAGCCGGGAATATGGGGTCGTTTTCTTGCGAAGGGGTTGTAGCTCTATAATCGAAAGACGCGTGATTTAAGAGTTTATTCTTAGAATATAAGCTACACGAATTAAACTACTATTAACTGTTTTGTAAAAACTTAAAGTTTTTCAGTGATTTACAAAAAACCTCTTCAAAACATGCATTTTTTCACAAATAATTAAAATCTTTGATCTTTAATAACTTAAAAAGTATTGACTTATTTTATTAACTTTATATAATAAATTTTGCTTTTAATTTGTTCTTTTATTGATTTGTGCATTTATTTTTTATAAAATAATTTTCACCCCCGAGAAGGGGCGGTATCCACCCTCAGGGTAAAGGCGCAAGGTGGTACCATGTCACCTTTGTTTCTTGACGTATCCTCTAACTACTGACCAATTTTCGTGAAAATCGATGAAGGTTCACCGAAATTGAAGGTAATCGTTGATTTTTACCTTCAGTGACTGCACTATACAAAATAAATTGCAATTTACTGATCTAAATGCACGTAATTTGGAAGGTTATAAATTATTAAATGATATGTAGTCGCCAAATAATTAGTTTAATGCATTTTAAGTACAACTTTCTCTTAAGCCGGGAAGATAGGGTGGTTTTCTTGCGAAGGGGTTGTAGCTCAATAATCGAAATGCTCTTGATTTAATAGTTTATTCTTAGAGTATATAAGCTATATGAGTTATATCTGCAATACGATATATTTTAAGTTTTCTCAGCATCTTTCTCTTAAGTTAAATCAATTAAAGGGTTGTTTGGGGGTGAAGGGGATGAGCTCAAAAATCGAACGTATATAATTTCAAGAGCTCATAAATAGCTCGTAATTCTGCCGCAAAAACCGATTCAATATTCCTATTTTTAAGTAGTGGGGGGGGGGCTGACTCAGCCCCCCCACTAGGGTATTAAATTCCTGCTCAGTGGAACGAGCTCAAAATTTTTAGTTTGCGGAATATGAGGGCTCATAAATAGCTCATAAATCAGGGCTATTTGTTTTTTAATTTTTGGAAGTGGGGGGGGGGCAGCTCAACACGGGTGTCTATAATCATACTTAACCATATACAAATATGTGGTGGATACGACAAATATTCAAAATATCTCGATAAACACTGGCTTATCAAAAAAGTACTAAGAGACAAGAAAGTTTTAAAAATATTGTGTTTAACTAATGGTGCCACAATAATAATTTAATTGGAACGTACATAAAAGTTTGGGGGGGTTTAAGGGAACAAAACCCCCATAAAATTTTTATGGGGTGCACAAATTTCACTATAATTTTATTTTAAGATGTTGCTGCGATAAAAATTCCTCATGTGCATTTTCAATAAAAAACCTCTAGGAGTTTTCGATATATGAAAAAAAATCGATTTTCATTTTGTAACTTCAAAGGGCTGTAACTTTTTTTGTGTGCACTATTGTATATAGGTAAGTGAGGTTCAATCAACCTATTTTTGACCCCAGAATCTGTGGTATAATTTATGACCAATCTTTTCGGCACACCCTGTATATGAACAAAGAAAGTTTTTGCTAAAAAAAGTGTTATTTCAAAAGATAGAGTATGTGTTTTTATTTTGCAATAAACAAATTTATTTATATATATTGAAATGTAATAAAAATTAAAATGTATTAATCATTATCAAAGGTCATTGGAATGCCCAATCAGGGCAAACTATCCGCTGTCCTGCGCGTAGCACCAATAATTAATGTTTATTTAAAAAAATTCCTGACGCCGCGGTAGTTAATCGATTTTAATTTTGCAAATTGCAAATGAAAGTTACAGTACACTTCTATCTGCAAAAAAAATTTCAACTTGCTCTCTGCTTTATTTTCAGTCTTGTAACATTTTTAAAAAATGAATTTTTTTTGCGAAAGCTGGATTGCAAAATTTATTTTGCAAAATCTATTGAACCGATCTTAATGAAATTTACAGTATTGTTTTAATGTATCATATAGTTTTTCTGGTTAAAATATGAAGGTCCTAAGTGTAGCATAAATGGTTGAAAAACGTAAAATGCGAATACTTGTTTTTGTATGGTTTTTTCGCAATTATTGTTATTTTGCAACAAGGGTGACTATTTTTTAAATTTTTAACCAATTCTATGTTGTTGTAAATTTAATTACGTAACTTTTATGTCAGTACAACTTTTCTCGAAAATGAATACTTTTAAAGTTATAATAAAAAAACGAAGAAAAAATCGAATTTTTCCTTCATTTTTTGACATTTTGATTATTTAAACAATGTTCCGGACTTTTTTGGGAGGGAGGATAACGCAAATATTATTATTTGAGTTATTTACAAGCAATTTCTGCAAAAAAATTTGAGTCACCTCTCAACGTCCAAATGTACTAATATTTTTACAGATGCGCCCTGGTCTAATCGTCTGTGATCCAAGCACCTAGATATTTATAACAGGACACACGCTCAATCGCTGTATTATCTATTACAAGATTCGCTCTGATGTTCTTTGATTTCGCGATTACCATAAATTTAGTTTTTTTCAAATTAATTTTCAAGCCGTAACTGTTACAGTATATATTGAGACTTTGAACGAGATTACTGTGACTGCATATTGTAGAATTCCTTTCGCCTCCTTTATTCGGCGTCTCTTTGCCTTATAAATTGTAAAAGGCAGATATTAAGGATGTTATTTACCAGAAAGTGGTTCTACGAGAATTTTCAGATTTATTGTGTATATCTGGAACTTTTCATGTCTTTATTAACACCTTGACGGACACCTAAGTTTTTCAAAAATGGTCAATTTGTACAGTGCCCTTTTTGTCGATATTATTATTCAAAAGGATGAAATATAACTAGGGCGACCTGAAATTTTACTCCAAGTATTAAAATTTTACAGAAAATATTGTTTAAGTTTTAACGCTTATCAGCGTTCTGCCACAATATAAGACTAGTATTAAGTCTATCTTGGCGGAACGCTGATATGCGTTCGACGTCATACAGCGTTGTGCCTATTGTCGTTTTCAACCTAATACATGCAGTGACTCGACGTCTATCAGCGAAATATTTTTCATTAAGAAAACGTATTTAAATAAAGCAATATTTATTTAAAGAAACCAAAAAGACATAATGATTCTTAAAACGTATTCAGAAGTCAAAAATATTAATTTATATCAACATAGTTTACGCATAAAGCTAACTTATACAAAGATATCTAAAAAATTATTCTTGATTTTTTGTTATTTCGTGCCACTCTTCAAAACAGTCTGGACATAACGGAGGCTTCTGGGGACATCCTTTACATCTATATCCTGATTCTTTCCGTTGACCTTTTTTGGCACACAGTCTACACTTCAAAAACACTTTTTTCTTATTCGATTTTGCACTTGGAATGCCTGGATTTCTTTCAGGCCAATGATTTGCTAAGTTTGTTTCATTTGTGAAACATTCAGGCTCGTAGTTTGAATTTTCCGGTAACCTGTTATCATGTTTTTCTCGACGAACTAAATTCTTTGCTTCTAAACCTGGTGGTAACTTCAAATAGGATTTAATGAGACTGTCACGGAACTCTAAATATCTGTACGTCTTGGAATTATTTTTACAATATTTTCGGTATAAGTAGAAAGAGTTCCATACAGTTACATCTAATAAATGGAAAATTACCTTCTTATACCAACGTATCGTTTTCCTTGGCGTTGAATAAGTTGAGGTCATCTGATCACACCTGTCGATGCCTGACATATGACGATTATAAACATCAACTTCTTCAGGTTTTATTTTCTCATGGCCATATCTGTTTTTCACTTGTATCAATCGTGGGTGATTTCTTGTGGTGATAACAAGAACATCGCGCTTATCACGCCATTTGGAAACGTAGACATTCTTTTTACGCATCCAGAAATGTTCACCCTTCTTGAGTTTTTTCTTTATAAGTTCCTTGGGGTTATTCCTGCGATTTGACCGGAGAGTTCCATTAGTATGAGTTTTTAAGCTTAATAACTTTTCAGATAATATAGAACTATTATAAAAGTTGTCCATAAACAGTTCGTGTCCTTTCATGAGGTAAGGCTTCATCAACCTCATAACTATAGCTTCTACTTTTGTAGTTCCCACATCGGAAGCGTTTTGAATATCCCCACTATACATTTCAGTATTTAAAAGATACCCATCGGAGGTTGTCAGTTCATAAAACTTAATGCCGTAACGTGCCTTTTTATTTTTGAGGTAAACTCTAAATCCAAGCCTGCCACGAAAATGTAAGAGGGATTCATCTAAAGACAACTCTTTAGACGGTCCATAAGCATTGTGGAATTTGGCTATAAGCATGTCTAAGAATGCTTGAATCTTTTCTTTATGTTTTGCGGTTCTCGAAGAGCAATTTAAAGTTCTCAATATTTTTTCAAACCTTCTTCCTGACATAATGTAACTAAAAATTGGATGAAAGTACAATACATCTCCATATGAAAACAACCTGCGCATGTTTGAAGTTGTAATTTGACCCTGCAATAAACACAGTGCCAAAAATTTCTTCATTTCGTCGATAGTCACAGGTCTAAAACTATTATCTCGAGCATTCCTTGTTTTGGGTCTATTAGATCTTGTTAAATCTTCTCCATAATTGTTGGTACATTCCACCAAATAGCTCATTATGTCATCGGTAAATAGGTATTCAAAAACATCTTTTGGACTATCTTCTGCATTTAAATTAATTTTCAGACGATTAGTGGATTCATCAAAGTTGAAATCTGGTATATCTGCAGTTGTAAACTCCCATTCTGTATCTATGTCATCTGAAGAATCAGAATTTTGATTCTGCAGTGCTTGTAGGGGTATACTGTCTTGAGATTTCTGAATAATTTTCTGGGAATCCTGGTCCAATGCGTCGGGCTCTTCTACTTCACTTTCCTCTGGCAGATTATATTGCTGGGGATTGTGAAGAGTATTATTAGACGTCTCTACATTGGAGAGCTCGGGGAGTTCGTTTAAATCAGAGTCTTCACTTTCATCTGACTGCGAGGCAGACGACTCACTGGGTACATAGTTTTCATCTGAGCTGAACTCTCCCTCATAAGCAGCATCTGAGTTCTCTTCATCCGACGTAATATCGTCATACAGCTGAATCAACCGCTGCTGTTCTCTCTTATACGGGTCACGGTCCGCCATCTGAAAGCAAAATAATATATTTTAAATTATACATCCTACTATAATAACATAAAATATTAGGCACAAAAATATCACACTAAATAAATTTATTTTTTACTTACATTTTTCGAGTAAAACTCGTATTCAACCTAACCTAACCACGTGTTTTACTATCTGCGGCACAGTACAACACACACCGCATACTTCAATATAACTGGCGACGCTGTACAGCTTCGCGTGTGACTTAGCCGGTTAGATACTTTAAATGGGTGGGGTGAAATAGAGAGGTGGAATTTACCAGACGGGTAACAGATTGGAAGGTATAGATAGGTATTCTATGACAGTGGCTTACGTGTTACCATGTATTTATATTATAATTATAACGCGGTACAGCGTTCTGCCACGATATTAGATTTTGTTAAGGACGCTTCACAGCGTTCTGCCACAACACAATTTTAAAAAAAGACGCTGCACAGCGTCTCTGTCCATCAAGGTGTTAATTTTTACTTTACCTTCATATTATCATATCCTATTATCTTGCAATAATTGATTCTTAACAAATAATCATACTGTGTACGACAAAGTGTGATTTTAGTTATATTAGTTACACTTTAATATACTTACAATATTAACTTGTGTAATAGGTATGGTGTTTGAACACAATAGGGTATTGACTTCTGCCATCAAATATTTGCAAGAGCTGGTTTAGCAAATTTTGAAATTCTGTTATTGTAGGTCGTGATGTTGATTGTTTGATTGGTAAACAATAAATGTGTAGACAACATTATGTCTAATACATCTCAAAAACAAAACATTATGTATCAACACATTTATACGAATATTGCGTAATTTTGATATGAACAAGTGTTCAAAATATTGACAGGGTCAGTTTCCAAAAATATTTTAAGGAAAAACAAAGTTGGAAATTTTTTCATGTCAAGGTTGATTATACTCCGTTTAAAAATTGTTGATAGCCACAGTTTTTATGACACCGCTGATATGTAGTGACGAAGAATTTAAAAATCATTTGAAATTTTTTTGTCTCCAATATTGTAATAGTTTCTTCTTCTTCAAGTGCCACCTCCGCGACAGAGGTCGGCAATCATCGTAGCTATTCTCTATTCGAACTTTAGTGAAGGCTGCTCTGAAAAATTCATATGATGTACATCCGTACATCATATTATGATGTACGGATTCATCCGGGGGATTCTTAGCACCCTCTCCTCATTTAAGAGGTGTCCGGGACCGAGGGCCATTGTCTTTGGTTCCATGAGCATAATGTAATTTTCCTGGGGAAATATTACTGTAGTGGTTTCCCGTTGCCTTCTACACCGCTGTACATGCGCCGCAGTGAATGTCACCACGCCACATGCTGTCTAATTCACAGCCATTTCTAGTGCAGTCACTGAAGGTGGATATGAGCTATTACCTCCGATTTCGTTAAACCTCCATCGATTTGCATGAAAATTGGTGAGTGGTTAGAGGATGTCTCAAGGAACAAAGGTGACATGGTGCCAACTTGCGCTTTCACCCTGGGGTGGATGCCACCCCTTCTCGGGGGTGTAAATTATTTTCTTAAAAATAACCCCATACTTCGATAGAGGGACAAATTCTAAGCAAACTTTGTTACATAAAGATATTAAATTAAGTCAAAACGTTTTGAGTTATTAAAGATCAAAAATTTTAATTTTTCGCGAGAAAAAAGCATGTTTTTAATCGATTTTTGATAAATAACTCAAAAACTATAAGTTTTAACAAAAAAGTTATTATTACCAAAATTGAAGCTAATAAAAAATGAAATAAACTCCTTACTAGAAAAATCTGTTAGTTTTAACTAAAAGTGAATTATAGGTAATTGAATGTATATTTTTTTCGGCGAGTACCCAAATCTAAGTATTCAAGCTTAAATAACGGGAAAATAATGCATTTTATAACATAAACTTATTAAAAATTTGTCAAAGTACTTAGAAATATCTATAAACTGAGCCCCAGAACAAGTTGATTGAATTAAAATTTATGCTCCAAAAATATTTCAAAATTTATCTTTTAAAAATTTTTCCAAGAAATGTTATTGTGTTTCTTTCAATAACTCCGTTAATTTTAACGACATCATGTTCACCTGAAAACCATTTGAAACTTAATTCCAAGGGCTATTAAACCGCGTTAAATTTAATCTTAAAAACCTTTTACTTTTTTAAAAATAAAAGGTTAAATGGCCCCAGTTACATGGTTCTCGCAGCAAAATTTAATCTTTAAAGGTTTCTATCTCGGTTATTTTTTACCCTATAGAAATAGTAAAACTGGTAAAACATTCAATACAGAAAAAACTAAAATTTGGTTATATATCATGTTTTACGTTTATTGAGTATTTTTGGAGTTATTCTCAAAAGAAAATGAAAATTACGATAATTTTAAAAATTCTGTTTTTTTAATTATACCTTTTTTCAAAAATATGCATTCTAAAGCGGTCAAAATTGTGGGAATCATTACTTATGCTAATATAAAGAAATTATAGTAAGAATTACTATAAAATTTAATTTTTGTGGAAATGACGTATGCGTTATTTTTCACTTTTTCCTAAAAAATTCAAAACGGTTCTCTTATTTTTATCATAACTTGCGTAATTTGCTATTAACTTCTTCTGGAGCTGATCTGATAGGTATTCCGAAGTACTTTGACAAGTGTTTAGCAGGTATATTTTATAAAATGCTTAGTTTTCTCGTTATTTAAGATTGAATACTTAGATTTGAGTCTCGTCGAAAAAAATATACATTAAATTAACATGGTTAGTTTAGTTCTTCAAGCGATGAGTGTATTAAATTTTTTATTATCTTAAATTTTGGTAATAATAACTTTTTTGTAAAAGCTTATAGTTTTTGAGTTATACGTGGAAAACAGCTTTAAAACATGCATTTTTTTACGAAAAAATAAAATCTTTGATCTTTAATAACTCAAAAAGTATTGATTTATAAATAACTTTATATAACAAATTTTGCTTATAATTTGGCCCTCTATCGATTAGTGGTATTATTTTTAACAAAATCATTTTCATCCCCGGGAAGGGGTGGCATCCACCCCCAGGGTAAAAGCGCAAGTTGGCATCATGTCACCATTGTTCCTTGAGGTATCCTCTAACTACTCACCAATTTTCATGAAAATCGATGAAGGTTCAACGAAATAGGAGGTGAAAACCTTCAGTTACTGCACTATTCAGTCTGTCTGTGGTCAGTTTTGGATCAGCCAGCTGCCACTTTCCAGTGCTATTTTTATACAATCCCTAAAACCATGGGGCTGCCACCTCCGCCCTCCAGACCGTTGTGAAGACCTTCTTCTCAGCCCTGGATGCCGTTGTGGACTTCATCCGTGACCCTGGACAAATATCTATAGTTCCATAGATCCTTAGCAGGTACTAGTTTCCCGGGTCAGGAAACACCTGGAATCTGATTCACTTTCCGAAAAGGAGGTCCTACCCGCTACCCGCTGTGGACTATGCTGTTTTTAAAAGCCCATGTTTCAGTTCCATATGTCAGAACCGGCAGTATATACTGGTCGAAGGTTTTTACTGTTTGTAATATTGTAATCTTATCTGTGTAATAATACTGTTTGTAATCGACCAAATGCTGCCCATGCTAAGGAACATCTATTTAAATCAGCCTTTAGGCTAAGCTTTGTCAGTTAGTCAGTTCGATTTTTTGTCTGAAGTAAATAGGGTGAGGCAGATAAAGGGCCTATTAGAAATATCTCGAGAACTAAAGGCAACAGAATCATGAAAATTGGAATGAAGGGGTTTTGAAGAGTGATCTATTTAATGAAAATATTTTCATCTATTTTCTACTTCCGGTTATACCGGAAGTTGCTTATAACTTCGTTTTTTTAAATGGTACACCCTATATATTTTTACATTTTTGGATATTCCTCGATGTCTCCTTTCTTAATATATGAGGTTTTATATTATTATACAGGGTAGTTTAAAAGATAATTACGTGTTTTTATTAATTTCGTAGCAACTTTCACACCCTGTAGAATTATATTACTTTGACATCAAAAACTCTATTTACGTTCAGATGATTTTTAATATAGTTTACTATTGTTAAACATTATTAGCATAGCTATATATTGAATTTTAGTATACAGGGTTGGTCAAAACACGGAATGAATATTTTCTGAGTTTTCTTAAATAGAACACCCTGTATACACCCTTTTATTTTATAAGCATTCCCTATACCTAACTGCTTTAACTTGTGAGTTATTGGTGATTCAAGCCAAACATTAATTGCAACAAAAATACGTGAAATTTTATTAGGTTGGCCTTGAAAATATTCAGTCACAAATAATTTTTCGGAAATAAATACATATTAATCTAGACTGATCGTTAAAATTCCCAATAATGGTTGAGCTATCAAAATAATTACGTAGCTAAGATTGTTGGGCGATTAACAATTAAGCACAAATTAAAGCAGTTGGGTATAGGCAATGCTTAAGAAATAAAAAAGTATCATAAATATCATTTCATTACAATACTAAAATACAGGGTGTTCCATTTAAGAAAACTTAGAAAATACTCATTCCGAGTTTCGACCAACCCTGTATACTAAAATTCAACAATTAGCTATACTAATAATTTCTGACAATAGTAGACTATATTAAAAATCATTTGAACATAAATAAAGTTTTTGATGTCAAACTACTCCAATTCTACAGGATGTGACAGTTGCTACGAAATTAACAAAAAAACGTAATTATCTTTTAAACTACCCTGTATAACAATACAAAACCTCATATTTTAGGAATAAGTCTTCGAGTAGAACCCAAAAATGTAAAATATACAGGGTGTCCGATTAAAAAAAAAACGAAGTTATAAACAACTTCCGGTATAACCGGAAGTAGCAAATAAATGAAAATATATTCATTAAATAGATCACTCTTCAAACCCCCTTCATGCCAATTTTCATGAGTCTGTTGCCTTTAGTTCTCGAGATATTTCTAATAGGCCCTTTATCTGCCTCACCCTGTATACATATACGACTCAACCTTCTCATAATTATTGTCCAGAGTTATATCCTAAATTATATCTAGAGGTTTGGTAAAAGCAATAAAGAATTGAACCTCCGAAAAAAAAAAGACAAGACGGATATTAATAATTCTTTTTGCATTCGATTCGTGAATGCGCCAGGAAACTTTGTGACCCGAAGCCATGATATAATATTGAAAAACTGCATACAAAAAATGCATTCTTAAAGTGCATCTCAAACAGACAATAAATAAAATTCACTCACACAACTCGTCAATTATCAGCGGAAATGAGTTCAGTTTTGTAACTCAAGAGGTTTTTGGGGTCGCTGAAAACGAATATGACGTCGAAAGTGATCTCAGGATTACCTGGTACCCAGGGTACCTACTGTTTACCTCGTTTTAAGGAGTTTTCGGCAAATTCATTAAACAATTAGTCAAAAATCATTCCTTGGGGGTTTTTGGGGTCGTTAACAACGAATATCCCATCGGAAGTGATCTCCGGAGTAGATCAGTGCCCAGGGTACCTACTGCTTACCTCGTCTTGTGGAGTGTTCGGCAAAAATTTTTTTAAAAAATTTGTCAAAAATCATTACTTGGGGGGTTTTGGGGTCGATAACGACAAATATGACATCGAAAGTGATCTCCGGAATACCTGGTGACCAGGGTACCTACTGTTTACCTCGTCCTCTGGAGATTTCGGCAATTTCATTAAAAAATTAGCTAAAAATCATTACTCAGGGGGTTTTTGGGGTCGCTGACGACGAATATGACATCGGAAGTGATCTCCGGAGTACCTGGTGCACAGGGTACTTACTGTTAATCTCGTGACTAATGATTTTTGACTAAGTTTTTAATGAATTTGCCGAAATTACCAGAAAACGAGGTATACAGTAGGTACCCTGGGCACAAGGTACTTCGGAGATCATTTCCGATGTCATATTCGTCGTCAAAGACCCCAAAAACCCCCAAGTAATGATTTTTGACTAATTTTTTAATAATTTTTTTGTCGAAAACTCCACAAGACGAGGTAAACAGTAGGTACCTTGGGCACCAGGTACTCCGGAGATCACTTCCGACGTCTTATTCGTCGTTAGCGACCCCAAAGACGTTTTGACTAATTTTTTAATGAATTTGCCGAAAACTCCACAAGACGAGGTAAACTGTAGGTACCTTGGGCACAAGGTACTCCGGAGATCACTTACGACATCATATTCATCAACTACTATTTTTAATGGGAAATAAGCCACAATTTTATCAAAAAATGATTTTATTAACGTTTCGAAGCCCAAATCGGGTTATGTTGTCAAAATACAAAATACTACTAAAATAAACAAAAATGTTGTTGGTCAAAACGGCAAAAATGTTGTTGCTAAGTAAAAAAATTCTTCTAATAATTTATTTAATCTGACTCATTTTTATTGGCAATTCAGACGTATATTATACATTTTAAAGTAGAAGACTTTAAAATGATATCGCCAATATTTATGAGTTGCGTTCCTGGGACGACTTTACTAAAAGATAGTTCATTCGATTACATGAAATCAATCCCAACTCAAGAATATCCGTCACAAAAAAATCATAGCATGTGATCTGTCTTCAAAAAGACAACCAAATGCAACGATGACAGTAAAATTCTCGCGTTAGAGATTCCATAGTAAATCACGAGGGTAAACCAGGAAAAAACCTCGTGATACTATCCCGACATCGTACGTATTTGGTCTTATCTTTAATTTACTTTCAAAAAACTAATACCAAATTCTGACTTTAATATGTTTAAATTATAAATAATATTAATAGTACATAGATATACAATAAGTAATATTAAAATATAAAATTTGTACTAACTCGATATCTTATTGACTTACTAATCGTGGTATTTTCTTTCTACTGACTTCCTCTTTCAGTATTAAGTATGAGTAACCACATCCTACTGCATTCTACCGAGGAATTTGCGACACAATTGGTTTCATTTAGCATAATTAGAGCCGCTTCTTTGATTTTTCTCTTTTTACTATCTGATTCTTTCAGGACTATACTTGAATCTCTCCACTGAACTCTATGTTCATTATCCCATGCGTGTTGACATATTTGAGATCTATCAAATTCTCTATTTTTAATATAAGACTGATGTTCACTTATTCTAACGTTTAATGGTCTTGATGTTTCACCTAAATAAAATTGTTCGCATTCACAAGGTATTTTATAAATGCAATTCTTTGTTCTTTCTTGTTCATTGTTAGGTTTAGTTTTAGATAGAATAGATCTCAATGTGTTTGTTGTTTTGAATGTTGTTGAAATGTTGAATTTATTTCCTATTGTTTTAAGCTTCTTGGATAGTCCTTTTATATATGATATTGATATATTCCTCGTGTTATTTCTTGTGAATGTTCTAGGATCCCGTTCTAAGTTGTTCTGTTCCATTCGATCCAATCTTGACAATTCCTTATTTATAAACGATAAAAAAAATTTTAATAAAACAGATGTTAACAATTGTTTTTCTTCTAAAAATGAATTTTCGTTAGAACAAGTAATTTTGGCTCTATCATATAAGGATTTAATGATTCCCTTTTTAACGTTGATGTTGTGATTTGATTTGTAATTGAGATATCTGTTGGTGTGTGTTGGTTTTCTATACACTTGAATCTCATATCCAGTATCCTTCTTTGAGACTAAAACATCGAGGAAAGGTAAAGTGTTATTATATTCCTTTTCCATTGTAAATTTTATTGCCTCTTCTTGATCGTTTATAATATTCAGGAATGTATCCAACAATTCTGATCTATGAGGCCATATTGAAAACACATCATCTACATAAATCTCCACCATACTATGGGTTTTAAATTTTGTTTAAAAATGATATTAGTTTCGAAATCCTCCATAAATATATTAGCCAATAATGGAGATAACGAAGAGCCCATTGCTAGACCAAAATTTTGTTTATAGAATTCATTATTTAGTTGAAAATAGGTATTATTAGTACATAATATCAATAACTCCATTATAGCTGATACACTTAGTCTTGTCCTAGTTGTTAATTTATTATCATTTTCCAATTTCGTTTTAATTATGTTTAAAGTTTTATCCAATGGCACATTTGTAAATAAACTGTTTATGTCAAAACTTACTAAAATATTATTTGGATTAAATTCAATATTTGATAATTTGTTTAAAAAATAGCTTCAGAACGACATCATATTCGTTCTCAGCGACCCCAAAAACCCCCGAGTAACAAAATTGAACTCATTTCCGCCGATAATTGACGAGTTCTGAATTTTTTTATTGTCTGTTTGAGATGCACTTTAAGAATGCATTTTTTGTATGCAGTTTTTCAATATTATATCATGGCTTCGGGTCACAAAGTTTCCTGGCGCGTTCACGAATCGAATGCATAAAGAATTATTAAGATCCGTTTTGTCTTTTTTTCGGAGGTAATAAGGCCGATTATAAGGCTTTTATAAGGTCGATTTTAGTGCTTTATTGCTTTGCCTAGTTCATAGTTAGTTGGTTAAATATTCAGTTTTTGCTAGATTTATTTTTAATCCTGTTTCTTTTGATTTGATATTTGTAAAGAGGTATGCGCTGATTTAAATAGTGGGTTTTAGAATACCTAACTGTACAACCACATCGATAAAGCAAACTAGACACCAGCGAGTACGTGTGACAGGTTTAATTCATTACTTAAACATTTTATTGTATATATTTCATTACTACAAAGCATTAACATTATATTATAATGCACAATTTAACTGTACCTATGAAGCAATTAAAAACACAAAAGGATTGAAAAGTCACTAAAAACAACAGGCTCCAATAAAATTAATCGGTTCGTGAGCCTTGTACCAAATTTACGGTATAGTTTAAAACATTTCCAAAAACCCGCATTGTAGTAATCTACCTACGGAATGAATAATAAAAAAGCCGAAATCTATTTTTGTTTGACTTTTGACAATATCTATTGCGGTAAGTGACCCGAGAATGCGTTTTCATATAAAAATAAATTTTCACCATGACCGTCTCAACAAAAATACGCGGTTATGTGAAAATAAATGACAAAAAAAATATTATCAAATGAAACGAGGATGAATTTCTTCGTATTCTGCAAAATTTACAATGGAAGAAACATATTATCTTTCTGTTCTTTAAGCCAAGCCGCACACCAAAGAAACATTAAACGAAAAACATGAAACATGAAACGAAAAACATGTTTCATGAAACTAAAACACTGCTAAACAAATCTCAAAGTCCGCCTACCAATGAAACGAGTGTGATTCATGCTCATGACACATTTTTATTTTCGGAGAGTTTCATAAATGGCCGGACGTATATTTGTTTAGCAGTGGTTTATTTCCATGAAACGTAATTTACGTTTCATGTTTCTTTGATGTGCGGTCGGGCTAAGGCAGGCCGCACATCAAAGAAACATGAAACGTAAATTACGTTTCATGGAAATAAACCACTGCTAAACAAATATACGTCCGGCCATTTATGAAACTCTCCGAAAATAAAAATGTGTCACGAGCATGAATCACACTCGTTTCATTGGTAGGCGGACTTTGAGATTTGTTTAGCAGTGTTTTAGTTTCATGAAACATGTTTTTCGTTTCATGTTTCATGTTTTTCGTTTCATGTTTCTTTGGTGTGCGGCTTGGCTTAAAAGACACATTTTCTTAAGCCGTCTGTTAGGTTTAAAACAGACGAACCACTCTGCAGCGCTACTTCTGTGGCGCCACAAAGCAGTGGCGTGCTGAAACTTTTCAAGCGGCCCGGTGATTTTATAGAAAAGCGGCCTCTTATCCTCATTTTACCTTCCATTATCAGGATGTTTTATTCGTTATTTATAAAATCAAAAAAACAAAAATATAAATTATTTTTAAATCAAACATAAAACTTTAAATACAACGATTTTTTTAAAATTTGCTATATTGTTTTATTTAAGAATAAGCAATCTTATAAATAATAAATTACATGTATGACAATATTGTATGCAGTAAGGCAGATACTATAATTTCCTGAAATATAATATGAATTTGATATAATTAAGATAAAATAAAATTTTGAGAATTTTTCAATTATTTATTAAGTTGAATTTTAGTAAATCAATTATACAAGAAACTACAAATACAATTACAGAGCAGATACTTTAATTTAACAACATTTAAAATGTTAATATAACGCAATAATCTAAATATTCTTTGCAATTATTTCATAAAATAATTACTTAACACTCGATCAATAATTTCCGCATTAAAGTAGATTTTTGAGCAAATTTGTCGATTATTTCATCATTTTTAAGCTCATGCAAAGCTTCTTTTTCTATATCCATTAGCATAAATGTTTCCAAGTGATCTCGTGTTAAAGTATTTCTTAACCGATTTTTTATGTATTTCAACGTTAAAAAACTTCTTTCGCTAGATACTTGAGTAATTGAAAGAGTTAATAAATGCTTATATTATACTATTTAAATTTGGATAAGCACACTGATATGTTGTACTTATGCAAAACAGCGTAAGAGCAAGCTATACAATCTTTACACTTTTTAGTACCACACGGAGATGAAGTTTTCGCGACATCAACATTGTCATTTGTTACTTCATGTTCATTATCACTTAGATTAACATATTTATCATTAACTCGATCTTCTATAATTTCAGTAATTTGCAAAATCCTATTTTTTATGCAATCCATTTATCAGCAAAATCCACGAGTTAAATGCCGTTAAAGGTATACCATTTTTTATTGTATCAAAATTTCTAGGATGTAGAGTGCTTACATCATAAAACAATTTGTCTTGATCAAATCGTTTTTCAATACTTCCAATAATTCGGTCAAAAATGTGCAAGACGTTTTTCCATTTTTTATTCTGCAGAGTACATACATGTTTGAAGAAATTGGAAAACCATAAACATACTTGTATGTATGAAAATAAATATTATCTGTAGCAGTCTATTTATGTATATAGAGCCTTATTTATTTACTTAACTGTATTTTACAATTAAAAAAATTGAATTATTTTGAAATGTTTTAATATTATTAACAAAATCAACATTCGATTAGAAATTAAAAAAATATTTTTTTTGTTATATTTAAATTTTTTTGTGAAAAACTCCTATTTGACCGGCCTCAAGAGGCCGCGGCCTCTCGGTGATTGCACCGATTCATTTATATGGCCAGCACGCCACTGCCACAAAGTAGCTTCCGATGATTAGTCGTAAATTCTTATGTAAATTAAACGTGCCATTTCAGACGAGCGACAGTGGTTGGCCACGGTCGCCCATTCTCGCTACTGTCGTGTCCACTACAAAATCATTGGGGCTACAAAAATCGCTAGTCCAGTCGGGTTAGACGAATAACAGGCCTAACCTTGCATTAGGAGCTGCCCCAAATTTTATTTTTCTAATCTTTAGGGGGGGTCAATAGTAGTGTAAATTTAAAATCTCGACTGAATTCCACCGTTGCGTTAGCTCCATCTTGATTTTAAACTAGAACCGTTTTTGCTCAATATCTCCGCCATTTTCAACTTTTCGACAACTAGTATACGAACCAAAATTGATGAAAATGTGATTTTATATAATTTCTATTATTACAATTTTTTCGTGTGATGGATATTTTCCGAGTTATGGCGGAAAATATTGACAGTTAGAGCATAGTTATTGAATTATTTCGTTTATTAATTTTACGACAAAAATGTTCCTATACAAAAATAGAGAGAATTAAATTCTACACAATTTTGATTTCTTTCATTTTTTTGCTAAAATTAATATTTAAGGTAGTACGTATGCGAAAATGGCGCAAGCGTAAGACCTGATTTACGCCTACGCCATTTACAACTAGAATTGTTCAAAATATGATTTCCTTTCAAAATATAATTTCTTTTTAACAATTTTTTTTCATGCGGTTGATATTTTCCGAGTTACATGGGAAAATAGTAAAGAGTGGTGGTGAGGCATAATTATTGAATTTAATCTTGTTTCCGAGCTGCTTCAAATTTAAAATCTCGACTGAATTCCGCTGTTGCATTAGCCGCCATATTGATTTTAAATGAGAACTGTTGTTGCTTAATATCTCCGCCATTTTCAACTTTTCGACAAAAATGGTGGGAACTAAAATTGTTGGAAATGCAAGTTCCTACAATTTCTTTTGCACAATTTTTTTATGCGATCTTCTCCGAGTTAAGAGGGAAAATAGTGGAATCGGAGGGGAAGCATAATTATTGAATTGTCTCAATTATTATTAACTTTACGACATAATTGTACACAAACAAAAATAAAGAGAATTATATTTTATACAATTTTTGAAACTTCCAATGAAACATCAACCAAACTAAGTACATAAAAGACATAAATAATAACTTATATGCATTAAGTTCACTTAGTTTTATTAACTAGCGGGTTTTATTGGTTGAATTTGTCTGTCGATATTTTAAGTTTCATGTCAGCTAATATATTTTAATATTTCAACAATTTTTTTTAAATTTTGGACCCTGTTGGGGGGAATTTTCCCATCCCCCCCTTCTTGTAGACCCGTCACTAGTACTCTCAAAAAATTGTAGTAAATCGTAATTGCAACAATTTCAGTCCTTACACTTTTTGTCGAAAAGTTGAAAATGGTGGAGATATTGAACAAAAACAATTGCTATAAAATCAATCAGGTCTTACGCTCGCACCTTTACCGCATACGCACTACCTTAAATATTGATTTTATCAAAAAAAAACGAACGACATCAAAATTGTACAAAATTTAATTCTCTTCATTTTTGTATAGGTACACATTTGTTGTAAAACTAATAATAAACGAGATAATTCAATAATTCAATAATTATGCTCTAACTGTCACTATTTTCTCCCCATAACTCGGAAAATATTGACCACACGAAAAAAATAAACGAAATTATAGAAAATCGCATTTCAACAATTTCAGTTTCTACACTTTTTGTCGAAAAGTTGAAAATAGCGGAGATATTGAGCAAAACCGGTTCTCGTTTAAAATCAATATGGCGGCTAACGCAACGGCGGAATTCAGTCGAGATTTTAAATTTATACTAATATTGACCCTCCCTAAATATTAGAGAAATAAAATTTGGGGCAGATCGTAATGCAAGGTCAAATGCTATCCCGACTGGGCTACGCCTGTTTCAGCCACTTTCTGGATCCACTCAGTAGGTAGCGCTGCAGAGTGGTTCGTCTGTTTTAAACCTTTTAAATCCCTTGTACTGTAGCCAACTGGATTATTGCACATCTTCTATTTACTTCCCATTCCAAATTCTAGAATATAAGAAAAAAGGATACCAAACGGGAGAAAAACAACTTAACATAATCTGCTATGCAGACGATGCAATACTAATCTCTCAAAGTGAAGATGATTTACATCGTATACTGCACCAATTCAATATAACCGTCAGAAATTTAACATGTTAATTTCCCCAAAAAAGACGAAATGCATGGTTAAAATCTACGACATAATCAGTGACGTCAGTTGCGATGTATACGCATATCTGGTTTATTAAAAGAAAGCGTTTGATCGAGTAAAGCACGCCAAGATGATGCGAATACTGAAGATCTGAGAATAATAATTAGAAACCTTTACTGGAATCAGACAGCAAAACTCAGAGCTGAAGGTAAACACCCCGAATATGTGAAAATCATGCGAATATGGAATGAGTTAAAGCTGTATTTTGTCTACTCAAATCTTCAATCTCCTGTCTGAAAGAATATTTATCGAAGTTTGACACGAAACTTGAAAAGGTATTCTACTAAACCGATACCTGCTAAACAATATCAGATATGCGGATGACACCATAGTATTTGCTGACGACATAGAAGACTTACAAGTCCTTATGAACAAAATCACGTATCACAGTCAACAATATGATCTCAATATAAAAGTTAAAAACACAACACTTAGGATCATTAGAAAGAACAAGCTGAAAATGCGAGCATTATCGTAACGAAAACTTTGTTTATTTACGTATTTAAATTCATAATATGGAAAATTACTATTACGAAAAGTTGTTTAGAATTAAAAATTATGTTTCAATTTGCAATTACATAATATGTAATTATATCATTCTAATTTAAATATTGTGAACTATAAAGATACTTTACTCAAAATTCATATTTTTTATATACCGAGTATAAAATTAATAAAATTTTATATGTGATGGTTGCATCATAAATCTTAGACCATGAAGAGATTTTTATGAAGAATAACTTTTTCCACCTACCTCTACCGAAAGTATACTTATCCGGACCTAATTGTAGGGAGAAAAGTTGTACTTTTCCTCCCTAGGGAGGAAAAGTAAAAGTGACGTCATGGTATTTCATTCATCAAATATAACTTATTGACGCCCTGTACAATATCTATTTTCTATTACGTAAGTATCTATACATTTTAACGTTTACTTAAAAACACTCTGTATTTTGCAGAATGGTAAAAAACAGTAAATTGTTATTCTGATTTAACAATGTTTACATTAATAATTTGACTTATATTTGACAGTTGACAGTTATATTGTACCTACTTGTTAGTTTTAGTTCTAATAAATTTTGTTGGTAAGTTACATAAATAAATTAAGTAAAAATTAAAAAATTACTTGTTATTTGAGGAAGGTGGAAAAACCATATGTATAACATGGGAGTAAAGTGCCTTTTCCTCCCTTGAATGATTACTGCCCTCCGCTACGCGTCTGGCAGTAAACTTCATTCTCGGGAGGAAAAGTAGCACTTTCCTCCCTTGTTATACAAATAGCTATTCTTCGTCAAATTACAAATGCAAGAGTTATAAATGAAAATGATGATTTAAAATAAACCTTATTTTCGTTTTCAGCACCATCAAAACCTTAGGTTAGACGAAAATTAGCCATTCACCACACCGTGGTCAGTATCTTGAGAAATAAGCGTTATTTTAAGAGTGCCACTCGTCTATAAAGTCACATAACTTTTTTCTTATTGCATACTTTGACTTGAAATTTTCCAAAAAACTTCTTCATGAATTATATTTTATTCCTGTGTTGGTGAAAATTATACACTAAAAAGTTTGTCACTCAACTTTTTTACGTAAACATGAAACTAACGAAATCTGACGACAAAATGTTTAAAAATTAACAACTTCTCTTTTAATTTGTTTAAACAATTTGAATAAAGCACATTGTTATTTAAATACTTCAAAGACGACATAGTAAAATTTTCAAAAGGAAATATAAACATTTTAGATATATCCCGTATGCACGCCAATGGTGAATATAAAATTCTTAATTGTAGGCCAAAAAATGCGCAATAACTACCTCTTAAAATCTACCAAATTTCATTTGCATATCACAAACTGTTTTAGAGCAATAAATAAATCGTCAGTTTGTAAGAACAATTTCAACACCCCCTATCTCGGAAACGAAGCATTTACGGGCATACGTTTATAAAGCAAACTCATTATTTTATCATGCAGAATTACTCCTTAAAGTTTGCCGTACTTATTTAAAAACACCCTGTATTGACGAAAAACAAGGGTAGTTGTTAAAGTGCCTAACTTTTTTATTATCCAACATAATCGAATGAATCAAAAAACAGAATGTTAAGAAAACCTGAGGCTATAGTTGGGTTTTAATTTCAGTATTTTATAAAAGCTAGAACATTTCACAGGGTGTTCCAAAGTTTGAGAAAAAACACAGTTTGATTCGTACACCCTGTATACAATGACAATGTACCTGTCTAGCAACAATATTATTACAGCGATACTGATAAAGAATAAGGCTATAACATATTAAAAAAATTACTTAAATTGGATATCAGGTTTAGGAAATATAAGTCATTAAAAATGACCCATTTTTTGGGATGCCCGTTTTTTGTACCGGTGAGCGTAGATTGATACAAAAATTTTATAACGATTTGATTTGCAAGAATTATTTTGAAACAATTTATAATGAAATTTCCTGAAAAAATAAAAATCAGCACCTTAACAAATTAGTCCTGACTATGCCTCTGGTTGCAAATGTAGAAAAGAAAATATTTTTCTTTTCAATATTTGACCAATACTCGTCAATGTAGGAGTATTTCCCGTCGCGAGGAAAACCAGTGTTGAAATTTTCGGACAGTTTTCATTTGAATCGTTAGGGATTATGAAGCTTCAGCTGGAAAAGTGAAAAGCGCGCATGTTTAGAGTGGGACACGACAAATCGAAAACGATGAATATTCCTTCGGTAGAAATCCTTCGAAGGCCTTTCTGGTAGGTCGTGTTTCGTGCGCAAAGACGTCCAAACAAATCCTGCTGTACAAAAGAAGTATGTATTTCTTAGTGGATATTTAGTTTTTCAATGGAACTGTAGTGTCTGCATGGTAGTAGAAGCTTAGGCACATATATTTTTAAAAGAATTTGATGCAAATATATAAAAAGTAAGTGAAATGCGAGATGAGCTGTATACTTTAAAATATAAATGTAGTCTTTTGTACCGTGATATCCTTAATCTAGTCTAGAGGAAGATGAAAATTATGTTCAATGGTCGTTTTACTGATTTTTACTGATATTGTTCTAAAAGGTATATGAGTGATAGCTGACAAATCCTTGAAGACGGTCAGCTGATTTTGTTTGTTTTTGTTTACACAATCATAAAAAGTGAAATTTTTTTTGCCTTTAAAACGTTGCTTATATACGCCTGGACCCCGCGTACCAAAAAAAGTTGATTAATAGCAAGCTGAAAATTTGTTAATAGGTTAACGGTGTCTAGTCGGACAAACTTTGATGTATGGGAACACTGGAACAGGGTAAGTTTTAATTGTGGAACAGGTTAAAAATTTGGAATGTCAGACTACGAAAACGTGCCACGTATTTTGTCGGACGGAAATTCCAATTGATTTGTTACCCATTCATTAAACTCTCGAGCAAAAATCAGAATTTTTATTTATCATCAACTTTGCATTTTAATAAGTCCGATACGTAGAACATGTCAAATGACAGGAATTATATTAGTGATAAATAGTCTTGTTGCCAGGGGGAGTACAACGGCCTCTTTAATTCAGATGGACTTACCCAACTTTTTTTTATGTATTTTGACCCGTAGAACACGAATTTTTTGGGTAACAGTTGATCCGGATGTCGATACGATGTTATAAACAAAGAACTTGAGGAATTACATAACAGCGATTTTTCCCAAAACAAAACATTTTTTTGTATTTTTTGGGTGATTCTCAGCAAAAAATGGTCTTACAAGTTTTTTTGTAGGATGCATAGTTTTCGAGATAAACGCGGTTGAACTTTCAAAAAATCGAAAAAGTGCAATTTTTGAACCCGAATAACTTTTGATTAAAAAATAGAAGAGCAATTGTGCTTACTGCATTTGAAAGTTCAAGGCAAATTCTATCGGTTTTGATTATTTGCATTGCTAAAAATTAAGTTTTTATTTGTTAAACAAAGTCACAAACACATAGTGTTTCCCGTGCCCAATGCATGCGTTTTAATGTACGTAATCTACGTAGAAATTGTCTGTATGCGCGCCCACTCGTTGGATTTCAAATGAGAAATGCATTGAAAACATCATCACTATGTGTTTATGGCTTTGTTTAACAATAAAAAAATTAATTTTTAGCAATGAAAGTAATCAAAACCGATAGAATTTGACTTGAACTTTCAAATTCGGTAAGCAGAATTACTATTTTATTTTTCAATCAAAAGTTATTCGGGTTCAACAATTGCAATTTTTCGATTTTTTAAAAGTTCAATCGCGTTTAGGTCGAAAACTATACATCCTACGAAAAAACTTGTAAAAACATTTTTTGCAAACTCAAAAAATACAAAAAAATGTTTTGTTTTGCGAAAAATCGCTGTTATGTGATTCCTCAAGTTCTTTGTTTATAACAATCTTATCGACATCCGGATCGACTGATACCCAAAAAGTTCGTGTTCTACGGGTCAAAATACATACAAAAACTTGGGTAAGTCCATCTGAATTAAGCAGGCCGTTGTATCCCCACTGGCGACAGGACTAGCAGCCTGATTTTTGCATGAGAGTTTAATGAAAGGGTAACAAATCAATTGAATCAATGGAAGTTCCGTCCGACAAAATACATGGGATGTTTTTGTAGTCTGACGTTCCAAATTTTTAACATGTTTCACAATTAAAACTTCCCCTGTTCCGGTGTTCCCGTACATCAAAGTTTGTCCGACTAAACACCGTTATATGCACTGTGGTGCATACAAAACTTTGTCATACCGGTTCATTGCATCAATTAAAGTTTTAATTTTATTTTATATTAATAAGAAATAATATTGTATCGCAGCAGGTATTTAGTACCGTTGCTAGCAAAGTGATGTTGGTTAGCAATTTGTTATTAACGCAAACAAAGTTTTTCTATGTGACTTTGTCAAAAAAAGTCAGAATGCAAGAGATATTCGATATTTCTGAAGAAATAGTTAAAAAAGCCAAAAAAGCGACTGAGAATCTGTTACCGAAAAAATCCAAAGAAATGTACGACAAGGAATATGCTAGATTTCAACAATGGATGGCAGAAAATAATACTGAATACGTAAATGAGACCGTACTACTGGCATACTTTGGAGACATGTACTTTATGTGGTTCGTAACTAAGTTATAAATACACAATATTAAACCGGTATGACATAAAAATTATTAACATTTATAAATTACGGTAAAATAAGGGTTTTTTGCAATTATCTCGGTCAATTATTTATGCATTTTAATTTAGAAATTCGCAAATTAAAGAACTTTTTATAATCTACAACTTTTATTTGGACTATTTTTCTCTAAAATGTATAAGAAACGCTTTATAGGTAAAATAGTTATTTATGAAACAGTTCGTGAAGTATACTTTTTGCCAACGCACGCGATTTTTAGAGCACGAGCGACAACGGAGCGAGTGCTATACATCGCGTAAGTTCGCAAAAAGTACTTCACGCACAGTTTCATATAATATTTTATCTACGACAAACAAAAAAAAACTGTAACTCTTCGTCACTGGAATTCATTTCTATTCTACAATTTTTAGAACTTTGACATTTAAAAATCCTAACTACTTTCAAACCACAAAACTGTCAAAAATTTTCATTGCTCATATTGTCATCACCTTGACAACGCGAAAGTTAAAAATATTTGATTATATTATGAAAGTGTGGCAAAAAACCTATTGAAAGTGTGCGAAAAAGTAAATCCCATTTAAAATACATTGTTACTTCACGCACTGCTATCTATAATGACAGTTTTCACAAACTAAAAGCTTATACATAATATGACAGAGTAGATAAAATGATTTTTTCACTTTTTATAATTGTTTAAAAAAACAAACCAAAAGCAGCTGAATGTCTTCAAGGATTTATCATCACTCATCAGCTATCCCTCATAATATACCCTTTAGGACTTTTAAAATCCAGTATCATTTTTTAACTTATTTTTCTTTAGTGGGCTAATTTTACTATGAAGAATTTACTCTCGTCATTTTGACCTTAATGACTAAATTTTAAGATTACAGTGTTGGTAAACAGGAAAAATTAGCAGTGAATAATGATGTTACGAAGAAAAAAATAAAATAAAAATAAACCGAAACTATTTAGATAAAATGGAAATACAATTGTGGTATTATACGTATACAAAATAATACCTTATTTCTCCTGTAGTCGAAGGCGCCATTTACCTGAAATAAAACAAAATAATATACATAAACTTCGATAAATAGGATAAATACGATATCAGCAAACATATCGAGGGTATACCACCAGAAGGCACTAAGTCAATTTTTTTAGTTATTCAACTATTATTGCAGTTGTATATAAAAAAGTAGGCTCTATATACTACAAAAACACACTAAGTCGTACTTATTATAATAACAGATAAAAATTTAATACTAAGTCAGTTTGACTGTTTTATTTACTAGCAGAATGCATTAAGTACTCTTAATGTAGTCTGCTTGTACTATTTTTGCCAAAACCGAACATACAACACTGCATTAACGTTGACTTAGAACATTCTGATTGTACAATCTGTATACCATCGTTAGGTTTAAATCAAAAGGTTAATGTTCGAAAAAGAGAAACCTTTAACCTAATTAAAGGGCCATACATGTGACAACGCATAGATCAAGACGTGCTAATCAACTATTTTTGAATATTGAAAATTTTCCAAAATTGTACTCTACGACGATTAAAATTAGTTGTGCCAAAAGGAATGAGTTATTGCAGTTATGCGAGAAGAAAGTAATACCAGAAGCCAGAATTATTTCACATGTGGTACGAAGATTTGCCGTTTGATGAAAAAATTATCAATGTTCTGCCGGAACCTGATGTCTATGATTCAGATTAGATCATTTAGCACTAAAATCACCGAAGTAAATAGATTTTAAATATAGCACCTAGAGACTTGCAACTTTTTGCATTCTGTTCAGGATGATGTCGGAAAAAAGTCTACAATAAAAAAATGGGTGGAATTGTATAATTGCATTTTAAACTGCATAAAATGTATCCAAAAGTGCATAGACATGTCAAGATAATTAAGGGCCAGATTTTGTCACTCGGGGGCTTTTGGGGTCGCTGAATACGAATTCGCCATCAGCACCGACGCTCGGGGTACCTAGGGCACAGTTTTACTGCTAAGGCACATCATCTTCTGGAGTTTAGAGGGTTTTCGGCATTAAATTGATGCAAACAGATTACTCAGAGAGTCTTTGGGCGTGCTGAAGACGAATACACCTTCAGAACGGACACCTGGTATCTAGGGTCACGCCATCTTCGAAGTTTCGAGGGATTTTGGCACTTAATGCATGCAAATAAATTACTGGGCGGTTTTTGGGGTCACTTTAGTACGAATACGCCATCAGAAACGAACCCGGACCACTTGGTGCCCAAGGTCACTGCTAAGGCATGTTACCTTATAGAGTTTGGAGGGTGTTTGTGCATCGGGGATCGGTTCTGATGTCGTATTCTTATTCAGCGGCCCCAAACACCCTGGAGTAATCTGTTTGCATCAATTTGTCGAAAACCTACGAAACCCCAGATCATGTGCCTGGGCACCTGGTGCTCCGGTGGCCGGTTCTGATGGCGTCAGAGACCAAAAAAACCATCAAGTGACAAAATCTGGCCCTCAATACATTTATTTTAATATGTTTATGCACCTTTGGATGCATTATTTGCCCTTTTAAAATGCAAGTATGCATTTCCATCCATTTTTCTATTTGATTTTTTTTCTGACATCATCTTGAACACAATTTAAAAAGTTACAAGTTTCTATGTGCAGTATTTAAAAATCCTAAATGCCCTGGTCTAGATAAAGAAGACTAATCATCTATTTGCTTTTTGTATCTAATAACTAAATTTCAGAAAATTTCTATTGTCCTTTTTTATTTTTATTTTTCAACAGGATTTTTTAATGCCGAAATTCTAGTTGTCTAAGATTATAGGATAAAACATTAATGGTAAAATTGGTACAACTAAAATTAACATTAAAATGGGATTAGTTGTGTGTCTACTTGTGTAAAATAGTAACACATTACGAACAAGCAGAATGAACTAAGTCAGTTCATTATTTATTAAAAAAATAATTACTAATTAACCAAAAACAATAACTGTTGTTGTAATATACCACATTCTTTAAAATACCATTACTATTTCTATGCAAGTAATAGAATTAAACTAAAAGTAATACTTTTTGTGTAAGATTTTCTCAAAACAGTGATTTTTGACTTAGTGCAATCTGCTCGTATACCCTCGATATATGTATGTATAGCTTCCACTTCCACAACACTATTAAATCTAAGAGCCTAACAATAACATAAGAAATCAAGATAATTATATAAAACAGTGATAAGACCGGTGCTCGTATGGAAAATGGAAAGAAAACTTATGTTTTGAAAGAAAAATTCGCAGAAGCATCTTTGGACCCTATCACCAACCTAACGGCCTGTGGCCTAGCTACGTAGTGTAACAGATTAAATCCCAACGTCTAAAATGGGCTGCCCAGGTCCATAGATTCTCTAATGATGGCCTTACCAAATTAATCTGGAAGGAAGCCCCCACAAGAAGAAGGCCCTTAGGACGCCCAGGAATGCGATGTAGAGACAATATATGGTCAGATCTAAGAACAATGGGGCTACCAACTGACCTAACTATCATGGACGAGCGTTCGAGATGGAAGCGAATTGTGCAGTCAGCCAAGGCCCATCCCGGGTTGTAGTGCTACGAGAAGAAGAACAAGAAAATGAAAATAGTTTTATTATGTTTATATAACTGTCAAATGCTGACAATTTATATACTGTTATGTTCATGCAATGAACTGTCAATACGGATTGACAGTTCACTGTGTTCATGTCATATCCATCTTTCTGAGCGATGTTATATTCTAACAATTCCAGAAGATGTAAAAGGAGAAAAGTGATATTTTACAGACAAAACAAAATCATAATTTAAAATTTCAAGGGCTAAATGAGAAAATAATGACTTACAGTTAATATCGAATTACTCTGCCAAGTGATGAAACATGACAACGTGCTAAACTAATAAAAAATATGTTGCAATGCAAATCTAATTAATGAGTTTTCGTAGATATAACGCGGAACGGGGACCTCGTACTTATACATACAATAATTATCAGGGAATTTGGATCTGCAGCAAATAACAGTAGTTGTTGTATATTACGAGAAATCCACACTCGATGCAGTTGGGTATGTCTTGTATAATAATTACATATTTAATCATACTTATAGTTTTGACGTTTTACAAACATATCAATAAACTCGACAATGTTATGTATCTGTCATGACAGTTGTTAATAAGGTACGTGACGAAAGGTCTACAACACTCTCCTACGATTAATGCACGCTACCGTTTTGTATAAACTTAAGTTAATTTAAATCGAACAGAGATGTACTAAACATTTTTTTGTTCAAGGGAGAATAGATTTATGTTAATACTAATTTATTTTTACCGGTCAATAGATCATACTACGGTCAAATATTAAAAGATACCGCTGTAATTGATTTTGTGGTATTCTACTATAATAATAATGAATGTGTGTAACATACGAGTATATCATATTGAAATATTGTGTAATTTGATGCGATTTTGGTGTTTATTTATAATCTGGTAATTGTATCGTATATTCATAACATTGCTCAATACTATGCTCTTTTTTTTAAACCAGGAGTAATTCAAATTTACCGCGCTGTAATTCTTGTTTGTAATAATTGGTCCAACCGCAGGCATGTTTACTTCACTGTTATGGCATTTTGACACTATTGACATTTATGAAATTTTGACACTGTTGACATTTATGAAATTTTGACACTATTGGCATTTCATAAGTTGTGTGTGTGTGTGTGTGTGTGTGTGTGTGTGTGTGTGTGTGTGTGTGTGTGTGTGTGTGTGTGTGTGTGTGTGTGTGTGTGTGTGTGTGTGTGTGTTTAGATTTATGACCTTGGTTTGAACCAATTGGCCAGTTTCATAAGTTATATCGGCGATTTTTTTGAATATCGGCGATTTTTTGAGTTTTCTCAGAGACACTCGAACCCTGCGGGCTCTCGTGTCTATTGCCAGGCAACAAGTTTTTGAAAAATTTTTGGATTATCTTCAATTTATTCTCACTCTCTTGTGATATTAATGTTAAGAATAATATTTATTTATTTTAAAAACAAACTAATCAAGTTATTATACTATACACAGGGTTCCATGAATAAGTCCCTAGCTGTTCAAATAGAAAAAATGAAACTACTGATATGTTTTTTATACACACTTCTGACAAGTGAAAGAATGGGAAGAGAAAAGTAATTTTTAAGTGTGTAAAGCTTTTTAAATTCCTAGCTGAGCACTTTTGGCTCCATCATCAGAGCTATGTTACAATAAATAACTCTAATAAGATTGAATTTAGATTTAAAAAGCTTAATTTACGTCAAGAGTACCACTAAAAGGAGAGTGGGATTCCATCTTGAATGGCCAAAAAAAAATTTTTTGCTTGAAAAATGGCTTTGGCAGAGCCAATTATCCAGACTTGTTTGTGATTGATTGCAGATTCATAGTCATAAATTTCTTATTTCATAACGTAAGTACTACAATATTATTTTTTTGCTAAAAAGGGGTAGTTCCCTAGATTGGCTGTATACCATATTATGTATTTAAAAAACTGTAACATGAAGTAAAAACCACTTCTATGTAATTGGTATATTTATTAAAAATTTTAAAAATCCCAATGGATTGAAAAAATGTGTCCAATTCAGAACGTTTTCGGACCTATCAGTCCATCATCAGTGAATTCAAATACTTGCTAAATAGCCCCAGAACCAAACAATGGTTGAAATTATAATTCAATCTACATTATGTTGTAGTGATATTGAACAGGCTAAACGCCGATATTAAAAGATATAACCTCCGGGAACATGGTGAAACTCTAACAAAAAACTCAATCAACCATCTTTGGCCAACGTTGACTACCAGAATTATAATTTCAACCATTGTTTGGTTCTGGGGCTATTTAGCAAGTATTTGAATTCACTGATGATGGACTGATAGGTCCGAAAACGTTCTGAATTTGACACATTTTTCAATCCATTGGGATTTTTAATAAATATACCAATTACATAGAAGTGGTTTTTACTTCATGTTACAGTTTTTTATTATTTTTTTGATAAAACATAATATTATATTATATTTTTTTTATTATATATTTTAATTTGTGGTAATCACTTTTTTACTTCTATTTTTTTTGTATTTTTTTTTGTTTTTTTTTTCTTTTCTTTTTTTTTGTTTCTATTTTTTTATTTATTTATTTTTTGTATTATTTAGTTGTTGGTTGTAGATTTTAATATTCGTCAGTAGATGTGATAAGAATAAAATAACATCCAGGACATACCATAGGACTTTCATAAAACATTTTAAAATAATTTTTGAGCATGGTAATGTTTTTTAAAAACCTACCATCTGAACCGGCAGAGTTGTACGCAGAATACAGAATGAAATGAAATGATAGTGCCAGTTCATGGTTGACTGAAACAGGAAGTCCTCTCCGGAATGCTTTCTTCTCTTTCACAATGAGTGACAGTTGACACTTGTCACAGAATTGTGGTTCTAATCGAAAAACTAAAAAATACACGTATTCAATATTTTTTTATAATCTATCGAATGACACCAAATACGACCCCCCACGGAGGTGGGGTAGGGGGTTACTTTAAAATCTTAAATAGAAGCCCCCATTTTTATTGCAGATTTGAATTCCTTACGTAAAAATAAGTGGCTTTTATTGGAGACATTTTTTCAAATTATGGATAGATGGCGCTATAATCGAAAAAAAAAAAACAATTGTTGGAAATGAAAAATTAAATTAAAAAAATGGAAAGTCCCCACTAAAATGGAAAACTTAACATTTTTTGGTTTTAGGACCTAATCTTCACAGCCCAATAGGTCCCCATAACGCTCGAGTAACTGCACATTTAGCACATACTTGCCTCCTCTAATATAATATTTATCTATCTATCTATAAGCGAGGTTCCTACAGCCTCTGTCGCTTCTCGCATTTCGACCGCCATCTTTTTCTGTCCATCCATTCGTCTTCTTTGATGGCTCTATCTCTCATGATGTGCCGTTCGTACATTTTCTTCCTAGGCAACTGAAGGCCTTCCCCTTCTTCTTCTTTGTTGTGGTATGTAATTTAAAGCTTTCTTTGGCCATCTATCTTCATTCATTCGTTTCAAGTGACCATACCACACTAGTTGTCTTGTTTCAATTCTATCTACACTGGAATATACAGTATTTGTCCTCCTTCTTATCTTCATTCCGGATGTGATCTTTTTTGGATATACCACACGCTCTCCTTAGATAATCCATTTCTACTACTTCTATCCTTTTTCTATCTTTTTTCGTGATTTGCCAAACTTCTGCCCCATAAGTCATAATAGGCTCTATCAAGGTACAATAGATTGTCAAAGGCCCCCGCAGCATGAATCTTGCGGGGGCCTGACATATTGGGGCCCCATCTTGTCGTCTAATATATCTAAAAATGTGTCATTGTTGTATAACGAAGCACTTTTCGGGGAAAACGCATTGAAACCTTTTTTTAATGTTTAACCTTCCGATGACCAACCTTTTTTTGTTACACGGATGATCAAGGGGGGGAAAAATGACCCCAGGTCAAACATGTCAAAAATGACAATTAACAAAAAATGAAGTTTTTTTTTATTTTTATGGCATGGACTTTATGTCATTTAGCCAGTCACAACATGAGGATTAGTGTCATGTGTAGTGTGTATGTTGAGTAAGTGTCTTGTTACTGTGCAAAGTCGACGTCATTAGCGTAAAACTACTTGGAATTACACATAATAGACGGTATTTTACTAAACATCAACTTCAGAATATATTTTTTATTCGTAAAATATAGCGAATTTTTTTTATTTCAAAATATGAGGATATTTATCTACACTAGGTTCGCTTTCAAGATGCAGTAGAAATAAACAAACCAAGACACGTTAAATGCTACTAGGAGCACTCCCGAATCATAATTTACAATGTATAAACTTTGGAAATCGTGATTTGGGATTTACAATGTATATACATTGTAAATTATGATTCGGTTGTGCTCCTAGTGGCAATTAACGTGTCTTGGTTTGTGTATTTCTACTGCATCTTGAAAGCGAACCTAGTGTAGAATGATATTAAAGTCAAATAAAAAAATAATGAGTTAAAAATTGAAAATACTTTTGAATTTATTAAAGAAAAACATACGCTGGGGTCACAATTTCCCCCGCTTGGTCATCCAAAGGTTAAAAACGAGTTTTATTTTTATTCTTTTATAGCCCCCCCCCCCCCGGGACGAAAAATAATCTCAAAGAGTAAAGTAATGTAGGTTTTGCTTTTATAAATATTTTATTTTTATTTTGTTTTTCTGTAAGACAAAAATTGGTTAAGAGCAAACAGTAGCGATCAACAGGTAGCAACAAACGCGTTGCAAGATTGCGGCTTTAATTTTGAATATTTTGTCGAGATATTTGGCACAAATATTCGTAATATAATAAAGAATGACGGCACAGAGCCCAATTTCAGAAATATGTTAGTATGTGGAAATTACTCTATAACTAAGGAGCCTGTACCGCCATTAAGAAAGACAAAAAAATACACTTTCTTCAAATAAACTTTTTTATCCCGTGCCTAGATTTTGTGTCAAATTGGAACTACTAAAAATCGATTTTTTATGACAAGAAATCGAACGTCACTGAATTAATTGGCAACATTTCGCGCCTATGTGTATAAAAATTATTGTTTTTGATAGTATAAACGTCACTGTCAGTGTCGAATTACCGACGCACTGTTGCCTCACTTTTGAAAGTTCGCAGAACTTTCGCAATCTTGGACCGCGTTTGTTGCTACCTGTTGATCGCTACTGTGTGCTCTAAGATATGGCTGTTAAAATTACAGGTAATATAAAAACAAGTTAAGTAATTTGTAAAGCGGTAATGGTTAGTTTCATTTGGGGTGATAATTAGGGTGAGATTTTCACATTTTTTTTTTACCAAAGAAGGCTTTAACTGTATTCTAAGTGTAACTCGCTTAGTTTTAATGGTAGAAATTTTTATAAGAAGTAAAAATACCTAAAAGCTTCTTTAAACACTTTAAAAAAGTTTTAATGAGTTTTCCCCGAAAAGTGCTTCATTTTTTGGTTATTTCACGTTGAAATATTCGATTTGGAATTTGACAAATACGAACAATTTTTCCTGAGTTACAAATTTGCAATTACTTGGTCAATAGATTTCATTTTTGTATAAGCTACATTTTTGCTACTTACGAATACTTACTTTTTGAGTTATTTGCGAAAAATCGCCTGAAAACGTGTTTTTTGTTGAACAATGTTGAACATTTTCACTCGTAAATAACTCAAAAAGTATTGACTGGACCACTTCGGTGGTGACATTGAAAATTACACGGTATCGCCGTATTTCACGTTCATTTACTGGGCTATAACACATATAAGTTTTTGTTACACATGTCACATTTATTAATTTTTTAAAGGGAGCCCCATTTCCAATTCTGCGGGGGGCCCCAACGGATTTTGTTACGCCACTGAGAATGTTTACTTTTCTGCACTGCTGCGTTCTGTTTTCGATGTCTCTTTTGGTAGTGCCTTCATTAGATATTATAGATCCGATATATTTATATTTTTTACATGTTTTTGTGGTTCTAATTTCTAAATCTAGGTCTTCTTCATCATCCCCTATTTTAAGATACTCTGTCTTTGACATATTCATATTGAGGCCCCATTTTTCGCATTCATATATAATATTAATTCCAAACTAAAATCCACTTCTTGTGATATGCTTCAACACAAAACAGTTCATTAAATATTTATATAAGTTGTCACTTCGAAAGAGTTTTCACTCTTTTTTTTTATCTTAGTTGTTCTTTTATAAACCACCTTATATTATATTCTCATATTTATTTTATAACTTATTTTTGGCGTATATTTACCAAAGACGAAAATCCTCACTCACGCTAATCCCCAGCCAAATCTAGCCCACCCACGTCACTGATATCACAATGGAATAAATAAATAGGGATAGCATGCTTTCCGTGCTCATTGTGTATTTTGTGTTGTTAGTCTACTGTCTCCATCGATAATATTACTCACTACTTATGTATGTTAATTAGTTCATTTGACCAGGTAAGAAACGTCACGCCATAAAAGTATAGTCCGACCAAGTTCAGTATCTGCTGTTATTAACAGTGAGCAGGAATCCGTTCGATAATATCTGATCTTTTAAATTAAATAAGTAGATTAGAAGTTCTTTCCGATAAGATTCTTTATGTAAAACGCACACGTTTTAGTTGAGCGTAGAAATTTGTAGTGGTTTTAGTGAATTTTAGTAAAATAACTTGAACAAAGAGCATTAGTTTGTTGGTATTTTGTTGCTAAAGTCAATAGCTTTGTTTCGACAGTTTTTTGCATTGTTGAAGTTGATTAATGTATCAGGTACGTAACTAACCGTTTAAACGCACATTGCCGGAACACTGATAATTTCTTCAAGGACAACAAGCGAAATTATAATTCGAAGTGTATAAACTAAAATATATAGGTATAGATTCAACACAAATTGGTCGAGTATTTACGAACGATCATTTACTGCTATTATACCGCTCCTTTCACACACTATCGATACACACACGCCACACACGCGATAATTTACGGCGCCGTAAGAGCAATAAACCCATTGGTTGACTAACTCCTCCACCAATTGTAGATAAAATAGGAGTTAGTCAATCAATGCCTCGTCAGGTTTACTGCTCTTACTTTTTCTTCTACGGCACTACAGCCCAAATTGAGCCTTGGCCTCCTTTATTTTTTGCCTCCACGTTTGCTTGTCTGTGGCTGCTCTTCTCCATACATGGACTCCTAAAAGGGCTTGTGCGTCGCTGTTTACTGTGTCTTCCTGGCGCTTTCTTGGCTTTCCAACAGGTCTCTTTCCCTGCATTCTAGCATTCAGTGCTCTTTTGGTAGCCTGTCCTCTCCCATTCTTATCACATGTCCGGCCCATTACAATCTTTGTATTCTAATGAAGTCTGACTGGGGTGTTTCCTTATAAAGTTGATAAAGCTCGTTGTTGTATTGACTTATGAAGATTCCGTTTTCCCTCACAGGTCCTAGTATTCTTCACAGTAATTTCCTTTCGAATGTGAGTTTGTTTTTGGGTGTTTCTTTCAGGACCCAGGCTTCACTGCCATAGCATGTTATTGGTCGAATTAAGGTTTTATAGATTCTCATCTTTGTATTTCGGTGGACACTTTTAGATCGAAATATATGGGAGAGGGCAAAATAGGCTGTTTGCCTTATTTATATTGCCTTATTTCATTAAATGGCTTATATATGTCCATATATGAAATAGCAACATAGGAGCTTGTAAACAGTAAAAATACATAATGTTTCTGTTTAATTTAAGGGTAACAAAACAAAATATCCAAAAATTGACATAGGAGGTTGGGAACTTTCACCATCGGTATGTTTCTTGTGCTCCT
The DNA here is from genome assembly GCF_917563875.1 of Diabrotica virgifera virgifera. NCBI lineage: Eukaryota > Metazoa > Arthropoda > Insecta > Coleoptera > Chrysomelidae > Diabrotica > Diabrotica virgifera. The sequence continues at coordinate 184,416,197 of NC_065451.1, forward strand.
GTTGATGTTCTACTCATAATATTAATATCATGGGTATAAGCGGCCAGTCTAACCGTTCGGTTGGTCAGTAGGTTTCCTCGTCAAGTTTGCATTTGCCAAACTGCATACTCCAGTGCCAGGTCAAACAATGTTGGGGCCAGCCCATCTCCCTGCTTTAGTCCCTGCGAAATTTTGAAAAAGTCTGTCCGGTGGTTTTGTATTCGTACACATGCCTGAGTTTCATCCATTGTGGCTTTAATGAGTTTTATTAGCTTGTGTGGTATTGCCAATTCAGCCAATATATAGTATAGTTTGTTCCTTTTGACTAAGTCGTATGCCCGTTTGAAGTTTACAAACACGTTGTGAACATCAATGTCATATTCCCATGATTTGCTCAAGAGCTACTGCTCTTACGGCGCCGTAAATTATCGCCCGTGTGGCCTTAGCCTAAGAATTTGAACGTGCGATCGCTAGACCGCACGATGACATTCCAATGGTGGCTCAAGCAATCCCATGGTAACTTTCACATTACACCGAACGTTCCAACAGCCGTATAATGAGAGAGGTACCAGAGGATTGCTCGAGCCACTATTGGAATGTCATCGTACGTTTCCAACCATCACACGTTCAAATTCTTAGCGAAATTAAACGTGCGTTCGCTAGAACTCAAGATGACATTGCAATGGTGGCTCAATCAATCCAATGGTAACTTTCATATTACACCGAACATTCCAACGGCGCGGCGGTGTAATGAGAAAGGTACCATAGGATTGCTCCAGATACTATTGGAATGTCAACGTGCGTTCTAACCGTCGCACTTTTCAAATTCTTAGTGTGTGAAAGGAGCGTATGTCTTCTGTTTGTGTAGACATGACTCTCTCTGTTTTTTCAATGTGCCTCCAGTAAGTTATCGTTCCATCATTTTCTTCGTGGTCTTCCCACTGATCGTCTTTCTATTGGGGAACCATCTTTCGCCGTCTTTACTTGCCTATTTGTCGTCAGTCTGCTTATGTGGTCGTTCTATTCTACTCTTCTGTTTCTTACCCAGTTCTTAAATGTTCTTCATCTTGCATCTACGTAGTATATCTGGACTTCTAGATCTGCCCCATAGTGTTTTACCATCGATTCTTCGAAGAGTTTTCAGCTCTACTGTTTCTAGCATTCTTTTTGTCCTCTCTGTGTTTTTCTGTAGCGTATATCATTATTGGTCTGGTTTTGTGAATTCGGCCTTTCATTTTTTGCCTGATAATTTTATTTTTCTATATTGTTTCATCTCCTTCCGGTGATGTCAAAACTATTTGAAAAACACCTATTGAAAAGATTAAAACCAATAACAGAAAGAAAAAATCTTATACCAAATCATCAATTTGGTTTCAGAAATAAACATTCCACTATAGATCAAGTTCACAGAATCACAAATATAATAGAAAAAACATTAGAAGAAAAGAAAGTCTGCTCTACAATCTTCTTGGACGTAGCACAGGCATTTGATAAAGTCTGGCATGAGGGTTTAAACTATAAACTAAGAACGTTCATGCCTAAACAGTATTAGGAAATCCTAGAATCATAGGTACATTGCGAATAGATATTTCAGAGTTAAACAAGAAGAAGTGTATACCGATTTAAGGGAGATCAAAGCTGGCGTGCCACAAGGGAGCGTATTAGGTCCGGTCCTGGTCCAGAATTAATGCATAACACTATTGCCACCTTCGCTGATGATACAGCTATACTAGCGATAGGAGACACTAGTGAAGAAGGGACTGATAAGTTGCAACTCTCAGTTAATACAAACAAACCTGGACCAGAAAATGGCGAATAAAATTAAATGAGTCTAAATCGGCCCACATTAACTTCACAAACAAAAAATAGAAAATTTACCAGTTAGAATAAATGATACCCAAGTTCCTTATGCAACATCAGCAAAATACTTGGGCATCACCCTAGACGCGAGGCTGCGCTGGAAAGTCCATGTCAAAAAGAAAAGAGGGGAGCTAGATATAAGGTATAAGAAATTGTATTGGACGATTGGAAAAAATTCAACATTATCCATTCATAATAAATTATCCATTTACAAACAAGTACTGAGGCCAGTATGGGTATGTGGGTGCCAACTCTGGGGCTGTACCAAAGCTAGTAACCTACGTATTATCCAGAGATTTCAAAACAAAGTACTGAGGAACATTGTTGATGCTCCTTGGTATATCCGTAACAGCAACCTCCACCAGGACCTGGGTATGGAAACTGTGACCGAAGTAATCAAGAGAACAGCAGCAAGTCACGAGCAGAGGCTGTATAGTCATGTGAATGTCGAGGCTATCTAGCTTCTTGACAACACTGAACTAAAGAGAAGACTCATGAGGACAAAACCATTTGAGTTAGTGTAAATGTGTAACAGTTTAGTGTAAAAAGCAAAGCATAGTGCTGTGATGTTATTGCATGTTAGTTGTTTTTTATTAAGTTAGGTCAGAGAATAACTGATAATTGGTCATTTGTGACCAGATAGCAGTATACAAACATCATACAGGTGTACAAAAAAATATTGTTTCATTCAGGCAATCTGTGACTCTGTGTGCTCTATTCACTTGATCTTTCACTTGTGTTTTGACCTTTCCGTAGCTAGACAGTGTGATGCCTAGATATTTAAACCAGTGGCTGGGTGAATTGTTTGGTGATAAAGATGATCATGGTCAAGAAGAGATGAAAAGAAGAGTGGCCCAAAGAAGAATGGAACGGTCACTACTTAAACTGACTCAGAGACAGGGTTAGAAACGAGGAAATCAGAAGGGCAGACATCAGGAACTCTGAAGAACAGATGCCAAAGAGCGAATAGCATGGCTGAAGTGGAATTGGGCAGGCCATGTAGCCACAATGAAGGACGGGAAGTGGACCCAAAAAATTACAATGTGGAGACCACGAGCAGACAAAAGAAGTACAGGTAGACCACCGACACGATGGACAGACGAGGTCAAAAGGAAGCCCAGACCTTGAAGAACTGGAAGAAATTAGGGGAGGCCTATGTTCAACTTTGGATGCAGAAGGCTGGATGATGAAAGATATATTCAGTTTTCGTGAATTTACGGTGTCAGTTAAGTTCTAAATTTCCTGTAGCTGATCTAAAAGCCTCCTTTATTGCTCAAAAACGCACAGATAACGTAGAATTCGCTGAGTATCCCAACTAAGTGACTTAGGAGGACCAACAGATTCTAAGGTAGGACACATATTGCAGTTTTAAAGAGCGTTCAGACTCCTCGGCAGACCAAGGACATCGAGCGCAGATTTCTGGACGTCACAGAGGGACCAGATCACTGGTTAAGACTTCTGGGTCTAAAAGAGGCATATATTCACTAATTCCATAGTCGTTGCTAATCAGGGGTTTGAAGAGCATGGAAGGAATGTTGGTGTATGCGTACAGTAATCGTCGAATACGGCAGTTTAGCCTTTTTTCTTATTGTCCACATTGGGTGCTACATCTCAGAGGGCCTTTATTGTAGGGCTTAACATTGACAATCTTAACTTAACTGGCGTTAGAGTCGTTCTTGGCCTGGCTTGGGGGGTGAAAGTAAAGTACTCGAATTCAAAAATACCGGAAAATGTATTTACGCCAGTCAATGGGAGCAAGAATAGGATATTACCTCCGAATTCTATCCTACTGCATGGATTTTATTGAAATTTTGGGCCGAGCCTCTACTTATCTCCTAATTCAAAGTCTACCCTATGCCGATGTGTGCTTTTATCTAGGGGGTGGTTCCCACCCCTTCTTAGGGGTGGAAAATTGTTTGGTTAAAATTACCATGGAATTCGCTAGAGAACCTAATTCTAAGTAAAAACTGTTCTATAATTTTTTTTTGAAAACTCGATACTTTTTGAGATATTTGCGGTTGAAAATTGGTTATTTATTGAAACATAATACCTTTTCGAATGGTTTTTTGAGAATACCTTAAAAACTATCCATCTAACTAAAAAAATTATATTAAACATTTTTGTAGGTTATAAAAAAAAACAAAGAGACACTTGCCTTCACAAATCTTCTAGTTATAATACAAAAAGAAATATGGTAGGTGAAAATATATTTGTTTTTTGGTACATTCTCAAATTGGTGTATTCAACTTGAAATAACAGACAAACGGTCGATTTTAGGTGTATAATGCTACTAATACCTTTTGTAGTGCTTGAAAAGACCTTTAAAATGAGCTATATTGGAGGTCCATTACATTAAAAATAAGCGATATATGCTGCAAACAAAATTGATAACTAATGTATTTTAAGAAAAAATGAGAAGTAATTTTAACCCCCCTCTACCAAAATGTAAATGCATCGTTTTCCTTCCACAATACCTTTTATTATAGTGTTATATCTAGGTTCAAAAAGTTGGACGGGTTTAAAATAAATGGTTTTTGAAAAAATAGATCAAATTATAGAGCGCATTTTTAAATTTTCTTAAAAATCTTCCTTTTTCTCCATGTAACTTGAAAATAATAAGAGATACAGCAATGAAAAATAAAAAGAAAATTTTTATCTGAAAAAGCCCTACATTTTTGTGTGGTATATTTTTTTCGTATCTCTTATCTTTTTTGAGTTACATGGAGGAAAAAGAAGATTTTTAAGAAAATTTAAAAATGCGCTATATAATTTGATCTTATTTTTTTTAAAGTCCTTTCATTTTAATCCAGTCCAACTTTTTGAACATAGAAAAACACTACAATAAAAAGTATTGTAGAAGGAAAATGATGTATTTAAATTCTGATCGATGAGGGGCTAAATATACTTCTCATTTCTTATTAAAATACATTAGTCATAAACTTTTCTGCAGAATATCTCGCTTAGTTTGAATTTAATCAACATATAGTATTGCTCATTTTAAAGGCCTTTCAAGAACTACAAAAGTTATTAGTATCATTATACACCTAAAATCGACCGTTTCTCTGTTATTTCAAGTTGAATACACCGATTTGAGCAAGCAGCAAAAAAACAAACTCTTCTTACCTACCATATCCCTCTTTGTATTTTAACTAGAACATTTATGAAGGAACGAATCTCTTTGTTTTTATATAACCTACAGAAATATTTTATATAGTTTTTTTGTTAGATGCATATTTTTAAGTTATTCGCAAAAATCCGTCCGAAAAGATGTCATTTTTCAATGAAAATGGCCAATTTTCAACCACGAATAACTCAAAAAGTATTGAGATTTCAAAATATAATTATAGAACAGTGTTTGCTTAAAATTGGGTTCTCTAGCCTCTTCCGTGGCTATTTTAACCAAAGCATTTTTCACCCCCGAGGAGGGGTGGGAACCACCCCCAAGATAAAAGCGCACATCGGCATAGGGTAGACTTTGTTTCTTGAGCTATTCCCTACTTACTGTGAAAATATCAAGTAAATCGATGTAGTAGGATGGAATTCGGAGCCAAATACCCTCATTGACTGCCCTAATTCCCCTTTACTCAAAAATTGACCTGTTGCTGAACTGTTGCCGTAGTTCCTGATAATGCCTCTGCTTCGTTTTGTTCAGCCACCCTGTATATGACGACCAAGGCTTTTGCGACATTATAAATGTTTTCTATTTTCAAGGTATCTGATCTTAAAAATTAATGCATAATAATATGTTAGGATATATTTGCCAAGTAAATAATAAAAGTAATAATAAATCGAAAAAGATAAACAAAAGTTGTATGTTTGTTTTTTTCTACATGTAATTATCTACAGCGTGAGTTTACGATAATTTGCTGGGGAGAATTTGACGATAATGTTCACATAATCAAGATCTTCAAATTGTCAACAAGGAAATTTATGCAATTCTAAAAACTTTTTAAAAAGGAAATACTGGATGTTTGTTGTTAATTTGAAGTGACAGAAGAGTTTGTCAATAAGAAAACGAAAATTCGTGGCGTAAGGGTAAGCATATGAGTTTTACTGAAATTCCTTCTTATTCTGTAAAGGCATATCTGTCATTTTCAGATTCATGTCTTCTCCTAAAATTAGATCTGTTGTTTCTTCACCTATACACAGACATTTTTTACTCATATTTGTAGTCAGCCTGCTTTCTGGGACTCCTCTTTTAATTCTACGGTCATGTATTATCATCTTTGTCCTGTACCAAGATAATCTGGTCATCTGAAAATTACAACGTAGGTATCTACATTTTATGTTTCTGTTATTGACTGGAATCCCCATCCAGGGCCGCGCCGTCCAGGTGTGTGGCGCACACAGACGCTTCAATTAAGGGTCGCCACTAGAGTTATTTTAGAGAACTTTTAGCCATTTTTTTTAATTGCCTATGTTTTGGGGGCTATTACATGTTTTGCACACAGGTGCTACCACGTGCTGGTGTCCCCCACTGTCCCAATCCCCAACCCGTAAATTTTTTCCTCCAGAGATATAGGTACTCCCACACATGGTCAAATCAAACAGAAGAAAAGACTTGAAGAATTTAGAAAGGTTATTTATTAACATAGAAAATAAAAAAGAAAACGTTTTATTGGAGATTTTAATGGTCGAATTGCAGTACCTAATATCAACGTTCAATATTTTATACGCAAAAAACTTAACTAAAAAGAAAAATCAGCAACAAGAAGAACAGGAAAAACTGTGGGTTCTGTGGATTCGTGTGCAAATCATTTTTTACATTAAAGTCAACATAGGAAGAAGCCTCCACCTAACCTTCATGTAACAAACATAAGGACCAGTAGCAAAACTGCGGGAAGCAATGGAAATACATATAAGCAATATCTTAATAAAAGTCACCAAGGAAATGTACAAAAACACAGCAATAAAACTAAAATGAGAAACAAAGTAACAAACGTATCGTCAGACTAGAGAACACACTAGAAGACGAGGATCAGGCAGAAAAAGAGCTCAGTGCAGAGATCAGCGTTGATCGTTTAATGTACGTTTTTTTTAAGACTTCCGCATTGAGGAACCGCTCTTTAACGTCAAATGTTCTGGCTAGTCATTTGTTAGCAGCTCTAAGAACTCATATTTATGTACAGCTGTAAGAAGAGTCCTACATGAAAGTGGTTCACGTTCTCGTAAGCCAGTAGCATACCCTAAATTAACATCTGATCATCAATAACAGGATGAGATTTACGAATGATCACAAAGACTGGACTGTTTAGCAATAGAGTGTTGTAATGTTTTCTGACGAGTGACGAGACCCGTTTTTACTTATGATTATCTAGACCTAGACGGACGCGAACGTGTATGGAGGAGACCCGGAGGTGATTTTACAAAGTATACCTGCTCTCAGCACAAGTTCCGCCTCCTACGCATATCTCATCCAGAACAACTGTAGACTGTAACTATCCGTACCCGCTCTCAGCTCAGCCTATATAAGATTTGCTCGTACGCTCACGTTAAAATTAGAATTATCACAGCATGATTCAGTCTCTAATATAGTCGAACCCGCCTATTGGAATAGCCTTCGTGCCAAGCAAAAATATTCTTATAACCGGGATATTTTATTATCCGATCATTGGTGGCTAGCCGTAATAAGTGTACCGAATATACGTAATAATAGTACATACTATGTTATAACAATAATATTATAATACAATAGCGTAACGTATTTATTAAAAAACCAAATTCCATTATATTATGTGGATTCATACAGTAATTAATATGAAATGTATGCAATATATAGATTATGTAAATATTTTCGTATTAAAATACATAATATACTTAATAAGAAAATTATTTGTTTAGTCTTGAAAAATAATCGGTAGCTTGTTTTTTTTGTTATAAAAAATACTAGTCTCTTTTGTTGCTCTGAATTATAAAAATTAGAAAAATTTACAATGGTTTGGCCACCCCGAAAACGTTTTATAACTTTACAAGCGATTAGGATGGGCGAACTGTTTCCTAAAATTTTTATAACAGGCAAGTGGGTGGCAATATGTATAGTTTGTAGACAAAGGAATTTATTTTACGACTGAATTTGTCGGTAAACGATTGAATTGGTACTCATAACAACGCAATAAAATATTTATTACCTATCTGACAAACCCAAATAATATATCTAAATAAAACAGCACTACAGGCCTTCGAAGCCCTTGGCGAAAAAAGCCATAATACAAGACATAATTTGAGTTTTTAGGAAATTCGAAATTGTAGGTAAAAATTTATTCATTGACCTGAAATATATTCTAATAAGCGGCACTGTTTTATTAATACGTATTTCAATAAACGGATAAATTTATTAAGGAGTAAATGGAAACGTTTCGGGACCTCGAATTTATATTCCATAAACCGGGATATTCCTATAACCGGTACTCTAATAAGCGGGTTCGACTGTACATACATCTTCATCGTGCAGATTTAAATATTTTCTTAAATACAATTCAGACATTATTTTTCATAGGTATTTAGATGAAACGATGACCACCAACAAACTGACGACCTCGCTCAAGATTACTGCATAATAGTTTGTTAAAAGGTTCAAATGGCACCGTATGTGCTGGAATCGGGTATATTTAATAAGATGTGTTGATAGCGGGTAGAAATTTTTACAGTTCTGGATGACGTATGCCTAGGAGGCGGAGCTTGTGCTGAGAGCGGGTATATTTTGTAAAATCGCGACCCCGCGAACGATATTGCACCTTGCTGTATTTCACCCAGAACGCCGCCGTTTGGTGGCAGAGGTATGGGCGGGTATTTTTCAACGGAGAGTATCTGGACGACAATGTTGTCCTCTACGCCCCTTTCGTTGGGGATACTTTCTTATTTATGCAGGATAATGCGCGTCCACATAATATTGCGCGAATAATCATGGACTACCTAAATACTGTCGGAATTCCCGTTTTGGATTGGCCCGCTTGTATTATTATTTATTAATGAAGGTGAAGGCCAAGATCTCACTGTTTATCAGAATGAACCACTTATATCTACGAATTGCCTACGCCACTTTGAAGCAAAAATATAGTTGCAATGATAGTGCAGCTATGTTTTATCGTTATTTGCCCTTTGTTGACATTGTCAATTAAAAATACTGACTACAATTTCTATTCTATCCATAATTAAAAAAATTAACCGCCACTGATAACGCCAGGCTGCTATCGTGCCCAAACCAGAAAATTATACATAATTGTTAGCATGTTTTTGAAAAAATATTAAAGTTCGTATAAACATTGATAATGAGGTTTAAATACACTTGTGTTGGATCTCAATACAGTATTCTTCATTGTAATTGAGTAGTGTGTATTCATGTTTTCCCACCAAAATGAAGCTGGAAATAACAACATATTCTTTTGGTAAGAGACATAAACAATTACCTAATAAACTGTTATTGTTGGTTTGTGTTTTGACGGAGATTTAGACAAAACATAAATTACACAAGAAAGGGGTAGTAATACGGATTTTGAGAGCTTCAAAAATACGATCTAGAGCATTTTTGAGATATTTTGAAATTGTGTTGTGTTTATTTGTGTTCTTACTCGCACCGTTCTTATTAAATAGCAAAAAAAAACAATGTAAATAGAAACACGTGGCCTAACATGCTGTGTTCACGTGCTTTGGTGAACAATACGCAATAAACATTTTTTTAAAACCTAATACATACTGAGATAGTGGGATATTTTGGGAATACGTTTATAAATTCTTAAAAAATTAAACATGAGGTTAGAAATATGTGTAAAGATAATAATTGCATTCTGGTAGTCTTCTCGTTCTACATATTCTAGTTCTTTTTACATTGCTATTTCCTCAACTGTGAAGGTAGTGTTTCTGCATATAGTGTTAATGTTAATGGATATTTTATATTTTTTGGTTTTCACGAAGGCATTTTTTGATCTATCGGTACAAGTTGTGAGGTATTTTGGTGTTGTTCTAAAATTTGATGTAGAAATATTCTTCTTCTTTAAGTGTTGTCTACCAATTGGAAGTTGGATATAATATGGATATCATCATCACATTTTTATTCTATTTACCGCTGCTCTGCATTCTTTTGTAGCATCATATTTCAAATAATTGTAGTTTATTTAGGTATTGTGTTCTTGCTGCAATGTCCAGCTTTTAAGTCCGTATTGTAGTATCGAAAACACGTACCATCTCAAAGCTCTTATTAATCAGAGCTATTACTCTCCGTTCTAATTTAAGGTCTTTGTTGCAGAGAATTGTTTTTATTTTTACAAACGCATTTCTTGCTATTTTATCTTGGCCCTTATACCCCAGGCTGTGGGTGAAAAAACGTGATATAACTCAGGAATTTTTGAAACCTATCAGGTGTTGTAAAGGACGATGCCAGGAATAATTTCTACTAAAATGTAACCAAAAATATTGTGCGCTTTTTTTATATTGCGATTTTCATTTGTTAAATTTGCAATTTTTAAAGATTTTTAATTTTGCAGCTTAGGATATTGATTTTAGAGAAAAACTTTTTAATAGAAAGTTGTAGTAAATTAAAAAACCTACAATTTGAGCTATGGTAAGTTTAATTTCGTTTATTGGTTATTGCAAAACAGCCTGCGAAAGGTCCAAAATGGCCGTTTTTTACAATTGCATTATTTATTGTACAAATCATTTTTTATATTTTTTAAAGCTTTAAAATGAGGATCTTTCAATTCCAAACATAAAAAAAATTGTAAAGCCAGATTAACGAATTTGTTGCTTAGATATTATAAATTGGTTATCCCAAGAGGTCAAATGTCGAAGGTTATAACTTTTTGAAAAAAAAAAATCGTAGAGTTGGTAAAACATCCAATCTCCTTCTAAAGAGTTATATTTTCATATTCTGATGTAAATAAATGCGTAAAGCATTTTAAACCTCTAATTTTTGGGTTTGAAAATAAGGGGGCAAATTTCGTTATAAACATTTAGAGCTGAAGCGGCCCTGTACCTATGAGTTTTTAACTTACAGATTATTGTTGCTGAAGACGAAACGAATATGTTAGAAACTCATAGGATGTACAGGGCCGCTTCAGCTCTAAATGTTTATAACGAAATTTGCCCCCTTATTTTCAAACCCAAAAATTATCCCGGCTTCAGTTGGTCGTAGAAATTTTTTATTTTTTTATAAATCTTCGTTTCGTCTTCAGCAACAATAATCTGTAAGTTAAAAACTCATAGGATGTACAGGGCCGCTTCAGCTCTAAACGTTTATAACGAAATTTGCCCCCTTATTTTCAAACCCAAAAATTAGAGGTTTAAAAATGTTTTACGCATTTATTTACATCAGTATATGAAAATATAACTCTTTAGAAGGAGATTGGATGTTTCACCAATTCTCTACGATTTTTTTTCAAAAAGTTATAGCCTTCGACATTTGACCTCTTGGGATAAACAATTTATAATATCTAAGCAACAAATTCGTTAATCTGGCTTTACAACTTTTTTTATGTTTGGAATTGAAAGATCTTCATTTTAAAGCTTTAATAAATATAAAAAAAAAATGATTTGTACAATAAATAATGTAATTGTAAAAAACGGCCATTTTGGACCTTTCGCAGGCTGTTTTGCAATAACCAATAAACGAAATTAGACTTACCATAGCTCAAATTGTAGGTTTTTTAATTTACTACAACTTTCTATTAAAAAGTTTTTCCCTAAAATCAACATCCTAAGCTGCAAAATTAAAAATCTTTAAAAATTGCAAATTTAACAAATGAAAATCGCAATATAAAAAAAGCGCACAATATTTTTGGTTACATTTTAGTAGAAGTTATTCCTGGCATCGTCCTTTACAACACCTGATAGGTTTCAAAAATTCCTGAATTATATCCTGAAATCGACCTATTTTTCACCCACAGCCTGGAGTATTATTTGTTGTTTTTATTTTCTGAAATCTAGCCTCCCAGGTATATCAATCCTTTCGTCTTCATCTACATATTATCTTATGATATTAATAGATCTTCCGTTAATTATTATTCCTTCACTTTTACATAGTAATGCTTCTTCAACGGATTCACTATACAGGGTGAGTGGGGAGGAACGCCAAACGTTAAGACTGTATAATATACGTAAAAATAATCAAAAATAACTCATGTGTTGTCATTCGATTTTTATTTGTTTCCGAGATACGGGGTGTTAAAATTTTTATTACAAACTGACTGATTTATTTATTGCTCTAAAACCAGTTGAGGTGTGCAAATGAAATTTGGTGGGTTTTAAGACATAGTTATTGTGCATGTCTTGACACACAATAACATTCACCATTGGCGCGCGTACGGGTAATAGTCTATTTTTTTAAAGATAAAAATGGTACGCACTGAAATATTTCAAATTAAAAATATTTCCTGAATTCCTCGTTCAATTTGTGACAAAAAATCTATCTTCCCTTTTTTTCATGCGATGCTTAGTTTTCATGCAAAAAATAAAACATCTTAAAAACATCTTAACGCTTACACAAAGTTTTCAACGAAGTTTCTATATGAATAATGAATGTGTAGAAACTTATTTCGAATACTTTGTACGCGTTAAGATATTTTATTTTTTGCATCAAAACGAAGCGTCGTATGGGCAAACATGAAGATAGATGGTTTGTCAGAAATTGAACAGGAAATTCAAAAATAATTTTTAATTTGAAATATCTCAGTGGCGTACTATTTTTTTTCTTTAAAAAATTTCAGACCTTTATCCGTACGCGCGCCAATGGTGAATATAAAATTCTTAATTGTGTGTCAAAATATGCTCAATAACTATGTCTTAAAACCCACCAAATTTCATTTACATACCTTAACCGGTTTTAGAGCAATAGATAAATCGTCAGTTTGTAAGAAAAATTTTAACACCCCATAACTCGGAAACAAATGAAAATCGAATAAAAACATATGAGTTATTTTTGACTATTTTTACGTATATTATACAGCCTTAAAGTTTGGCGCGTTCCTCCCCACTCACCCTGTATGTAGTAATGCAGACATAACACATCTTTGCCTAATTCCTCTCCTGATTTCAGTTTCTGAACTGGGTTCGTTATCTATTACAATTTGATTCCAGTAAATCATGCTTTGTATATCCTCAGTGAGCTAACATTATGTTGTCAGGAAAATTGGGGAAATTATTATTATAACTGTCACTCAACAAGGTTACTATTAAACATTAACAATAACTGACATTCGTCTGAAAATTCCATAGGCCTGATAAATAAATTTTTTGTGACAAAAATGTATAAGTTAATCTATTTGAAAACTGCAAGAGGTAGGTATAGGGAACACTAATACAGATCGATAGTGAGATATCTAAAATAATGAATCACATACTCATTGAAAAAACAAAATTAGGCGAAAATTTAGGATCCCGGTTTATGCCAATTTTGACAGCACCCTGTATAATGAACAAGGCATCTTTACATTATAAACCAGCGGTTCTCAATCTGTGGTACATGTGGTACATTTCATTACATTTCATTATTTGCGGTGGTACAGAAAATACAAAAACAGCCAAAATCAGCACCACTGTTATAGTTAATTAGATTACCTATTACCTAGCTAGATGGGTATTTCAGGTAGGTGGTACCAAAAATAATAAAAAAGTACCTATTTTGTGGTACATGACTCAAATAGATTGAGAATCACTGCTATAAACGATAAAGCTGTATATGGTTAATAAGTTAGTAAGGAATTTAAAATTTTATTCAAATTACATTAGAGGATACTGAACTTTGTACAAGGTGTTTGGTAACGAATGGGCCATAGCTTAACCTTAGATTCCTGAGGTTAACATATGTCGATTTAAGCTAACTTACCTTAGTACGAAAGCTGATAATACCCGAAATACAGGGTGTCAAAGTTAAATTTTCGTATTAAGTAAGTTAGCTTAAATCAACCTATTTTAATCTCAGGTAACTAAGGTTATGCTATGGCCCATTCGTTACCAAACACCCTGTACACATTATGAACTACACTTTATATATATATATATATATATATATATATATATATACATGAAGAAGTATTAATAAAAAAATGTTCAGAATACTGTGAATATTTCTAAAATTGAAAAATATACAGGGTGTCTCATAAAAAAAACGAAGTTATAAGCAACAAAGATGAAAATATTTTTTTCATTAAACCAGTGATTCTCAACCTGTGGGGCGCGTCCCCTAGGGGGGCGTGAGTATATAAAAAAAAACACCAACATTGACTAATTTACTAAAAGCAAAGCAAAACAAAATTCTGACAAAATAAAATACCCATGAACACTGACAAGGAGCTATAAATAAAGAGCATTGAGTACTAAATTAATACTAATTAATATTATATTACTATATTAATACTAATTATCAACGAATTTAATGTAATTTAGTGACTTCCTTGGGCTTGTTCTGCAGAGAAAAGTTGACCGAAACAGGGTGTAACTAGAACATAATATGTACACATCCACAATAAATTTAACAGTTACAGAAGGACTGACTGAACTGACTCGACTAAGACAAAGACTGGTTGGTCAGAGTCAGAACTGAGAAGATGGAGATGCAGGCAGACGATCGAGAATGTTCAAAACAACTCGCAACTTCCCGCGAAAAGAGACAATCTGTTCCGAATCGGTGTTGAATTTTTTGTCAAAATGCTTAAGGTACATTGTTATTGCATATGATATATATTGCTATTGTACGAGGGGGGGGGGCGGTGAAAATAATTATGGAAAATTGGGTCGCAAATGGTAAAAGGATAAGAAACGCTGCATTAAACAGTTCACTCTTCAAAATACATACCTCCATTCCAATTTTCATGATTCAGTTACCTTTAGTTCTCGAGATATGTGTAATTAGCCGTTTATCTGTCGCACCCTGTATAAATCAATGTATTGATACAATGTTTCCTTTTCTAGCATTCTCAAGGATGACGACAGTTATCCGGCCACTGCTAGTATGCGGCCCTTCTGGCGTCGGAAAGAGCACACTTGTCAAGAGAATCCTGGAGGAATTCCCAGACAGATTTGGATTCTCCGTTAGCCACACGACGCGAAAACCCAGACCGGGCGAACAAGATGGCGTCCACTATCATTTCACCGATGTGGAAGTCATGAAGGAAGCCATTGCCGAAGGCAAGTTCCTAGAAAATGCAGTATTCAGCGAAAATATGTACGGCACCAGTAAGAAGGCAGTACAGGATATCGCCAACCAAGGTAAGAAATTGATCAAATTAAAACGTCATCATTACCATCTGTGACCACTGACAGCACACACGAGGAGTTGTGACACGCACAACTCCTCAAAAAACCAACCTTTTATATCTAAAATAGTACAGTGGAACCTCGATAACTCGGATTAATCGGGACCGCGGCCGTATGGTAATATGGTAATAATTAATAAAATACAGTTAGTGGAGTCAATGAAGGTTTTCACCTCCGATTTCGTTGAACCTCCATCGATTTTCATGAAAATTGGTAAGTATGTAGAGGATACCTCAAGAAACAAAGTTGACATGGTGCCAACTTGCCCTTTTATCCTGGGGGGGATGCCACCCCTTCTCGGGGGTGGAAATTATTTTATTAAAAATAATACCACTAATCGATAGAGGAACAAATTATAAGTAAAATTTGTTATATAAAGTTATTTCAATAAATCAATAGTTTTTGAGTTATTAATGATCAAAAGTTTTGATTTTTCCTGAAAAAATCCATGTTTTAAAGCAGTTTTTCATAAATAACTCAAAAACCATAAGTTTCTTCAAAAAAGTTGTTATTACCAAAATCGAAGATAATATAAAAATAAATAAGCTCCTTATTCGAAAAATCCTTTATTATATATACAAAGTGAGTTATATGCAATTGAATGTATATTTTTTTTTTCCGCGAGTACTCAAATCTTAGTATTCAAGCTTAAATAACAGGAAAAGGATGCACTTTGTTAATATAGATGTTAAACATTTTAATAAAGTACTTAAAGTTAACTATCAAAAAGCTATATAAGAAGTCGATAGCATCAAAATTAAGCAAGTTATGATGGAAATAAGAGGACCCTTTCAGATTTTTTAGGGAAGAATGAAAAATGAAACATACGTCATTTCCACAAAAATTAAAATTTATAGTAACCCATTTAAAACTTTATTTATTTTAACATGAGTAATAACTTCAACAATTTTGACCGGTTTAGAATGCATATTTTTGAAAAAAAATACGATTAAAAAAAAATTAGAATTTTTCAAATTTTCGTGAATTTCATTTTCTTTTGATAATAACTCCAAAAATACTCGATATACTTAAAAAATGGTAGAGAACAAAATTTTAGTTTTAACTTTATTTAAGGTTTTTCTTTTTTTAATATTTTTTTACGACAAAAAATAACCGAGATAGAAACATTTAAAACCTAAATTTTACTGCGAGAACCATGTAACCGGGGCCCTTTCACCTTGTATTTAAAAAAAAATAAAGGATTTAGAATATTATGTTTAATACAGTGTTATAGAACTTTTACTTAGCTTTGTAATGGTTTTTGGATAAATCTCATATTTCAAAATTTAACGGAGTTATTTTAAAAAAACCAATAACATTTTCTTTGAAAAAATTTTATAGCGGAGATTTTGTATGTATACAGGTTGTGGGAAGTCCAATTAGTCGTTTGTTATAGGGGATACCAAAAAAAGTTTATTTAGGTGAGATTGGGGCATAGATAATATCAGAATTTAAATACATTTCCAAATATACAGGGCCACCCATATTGACAGGGTGAAACAAAATTATCTTTTGTTTAATGGAACACCCTGTAAATTTTTACATTTTTGGATTCTCCTCTATGTTTTTTTTCTTAAAATATCAGGTTTTGTGATGTTATAAGAAGTAGTTTAAAAGATAATTACGTTTTTATTTTCAAATTTCATAGCAATATTCACCCCCTGTATAATTGTAGTGATTTGACATCAAAAAATCAATTTATGTTCAAGTGATTTTTAATATAATCTATTATTGTTAAAAATTATTAATCTAGCAAAACGTTTAATTTTAGCTAATAAAGGGTTGGTCGAAACTGAATGAGTGTTTTCTCAAAGTTTGAGAGTATGAGTTTTCTCAAACGGAGCAGCCTGTAATGCCTGTAATGGGCATTGTAATGAAATGCTATTGTATGGCACTTTATTATTTCCCACCCTGTCAGTGAGAACTGAATTTATTTTTGAAATCCCTAACTTTATGTCTTTAATTATTTTAAATATTGTAAACGATTAAAAAACAATCAAATTAAATTGAAATGAATAACCAGTGTATATCTTCCACATTTACTTCATATTTAACGTAGCCTGTACCATAACATTGCACAGAGTATTATCCCTGTATAGCAACGATATACCATGAATGTGAATTCATACTTGAGAAATGTCCTATATCCAGTCTTACAAAAAAAAGGGATTCCTCAAACATAATATATATGCAGACAAAATCAGCCAAATTGATTTGCGATAACTAATTAAAGGCCCTACCAAGTTGGTTTTGTTGAATATAGCATGGAAGCACGACGATACTTTAGTGATAAGCGTATTTTTCGTAGTAGCTATAGTATGTTGTTTTAAAAAAATGTAAATCAAACAAAAATTCTGTTTTTCTTGTAGTTGTTTTTTCGTATAGATATTGTTTTATATTGTAGTAAATTGAATTTAGTTTTAGTATGTTCCGTTTGTTTGTGGAATTATATTTAATTTGATTTACTTTAATTACTAAAATAAATAAATTTTCAATTATATTTTATGTATTTGTGGAAAGGAAACCTAGCATTAGCGGCCACATTTCTATAACGGCCAATTGTTTTCTATTTTTAGTCGCCGTTATTGTCAGGTTTTACTGTACCAATAATATCAAATATTATTTAAATAAAAAATTTATAAACTTGATAAAAGAAAGTTTGCTTATAATTTACTCCTCTATCTAATTATGGGGTTATTTTTAATAAAATAGTGTTCACCCATGAGAAGGGGTAACATCCACCCCCAGGATAAAAGCGCAAGTTGGTACTACATCATTTTTGTTTCTTGAGGTATCCTCTAACTACTTACCAATTTTCATGAAAATTGATGGAGGTTCAACGAAATCAGGGGTGAAAACCTTCAGTGACTGCCTTTTTGGAAATATAAAAGATTAATTTTTTTCGTGATTGTCGATTTGCTAATTTTCTGATTTTTGGTTGCTATAAGGTTTAAAAAATTAATAAAAATTATAAATCATGCACATAAATGTAAAAAAATATTTATTTTACTTAATTAAACGAGATTGCTTGAGCCAGAATGCTGAAATCTGCATTTTTATGATTAAAAAAAAAGGTGTATTTCACCCCTAAAATGCAGAAAGCGCAACTTGGTGCCATATCCCTTTTGTTTTTTGAAGTATCCTCTAACTAATCAACAATTTTCATGAAAATCGATGAAGGTTCAAAGAAATAGTGGGTGAAAACATTCAGTGACTACACTTTCAGAAATATAGAAGAATGAGATTTTCGTGATTTTCGACTTGTTAATTTTCGGATTTTTGGTTGCTATAAGGTTTGAAAAATTAAAGAAAAATGTAATTCATGCACATAAATATAAAGAAAATATTTATTTTTCTTAATTAAACGAGATTACTTGCGCCATAATGCGGAAATCTGCATTTTTTACAATTTAAAAAGTAGGGGTGTATTACACCCCTAAAATGCAAAAGCGCAAGTTGATGCTATATATCTTTTATTGCTTGAGGTATCCTCTAACTACTTACCAATTTTCATGAAAATCGATGAAGGTTCAACAACATAATAAGTGAAAACTTACAGTGACTGCACTTTCACAAATCTAAAAAATAATTTTTAAAAAAGGGGTGTATTTCACCCCTAAAATGCAAAAAGCGCAAGTTGGCACTATGTCACCTTTGTTCCTTGAGGTATCCTTTAACCACTCACCAATTTTTATGAAAATCGATGGAGGTTCAACGAAATCTGAGGTAATAACTCATATCCACCTTCATTGACTCCACTAA
Organism: Diabrotica virgifera virgifera; assembly: GCF_917563875.1. NCBI lineage: Eukaryota > Metazoa > Arthropoda > Insecta > Coleoptera > Chrysomelidae > Diabrotica > Diabrotica virgifera. The sequence continues at coordinate 184,435,043 of NC_065451.1, forward strand.
GTATAACTCCGTTAGAATTGAAATAACATGAAATATACATAAATATGCACAGTATCCCCATCTGAGTATAACTTTTGAAAGTTTAAGCAGGACTTTCAAGATTTTCTTCGCATATATATCTAGTTCTGCTGTGAAGTATTCTTAAGACAATCTGTTTTCAATCATCCCGGTGCTGTATATTGCATTAGAAAGATTTCCTTCTCCTCCATATTGCTTCAGACATACTGCAGGTATAAGAGATCAAGAACAAAGAGCAAATAAACTAGTAGGATGCTTTAAGAACACTATTATGTTGTAACCGACACATTAACTGTGAGATGAAATCAATAATCTATGCAAACAGTACCAAGACCAATAATGACGTACGCATCAGAAACAAGATCCGACATAGCTATAACACAGATAATGCTAGAAACATCAGAAAGCTAAAACGAGATGCTCAGAAAAATCACAGGAAACACGCTGAGAGATCGAATAACGATTGACGACATCAGAGCAACATGACGAAGAAGAAGAATTAGAAGAAGTATCGGCCGACCGCGCAAGAGATTCGTGATAATGTTCCATAAAGGCAACCAACCGTCAACGAACAAGCAAAATTGCTTATATAAAGGAAGAGGAGAAAGAAAGTAGTCTTGATTAGCTATATCTTCTATTTCTGAAGAAGCACACTTCTCGTATTACTTGATATATATCTTATCTTCCCGTTTTAACCAGCTTCCTGATTCCAGTAATAAAGGTCATCAAAAAGTCTACAAAGATTAGTAATTTGTAATAATGTATGGGTTTATTTCTATGAATCATTTTCGTAAACAAGTGTTAAGTTATTTATAGTTTCCAAAAATAACCACATGAGTATGTTTTTTTAACAATAGTTGGAAAACATATTTTTGTTAAAGCAATAAAAGTGTTATCTTGACATATAAAACTAGTATCATTCTTTCAAATTGTGAATGAAAACAAAGCAAATAGTTGTAACAAATTGCTTTTCTGATATTTGGATCCTGAGAAAGAGCTGAGGGAGACCTAAGTCCAGCCGTGGACGCGTACGGGTTTATCCTGATGATCTTGTATCATTTAAGACTTCCGATGGTTACTTTCAGATACATACAGACATAATCCTTCCTCTCCGACCGTTAGGTGTCGAAGAAGGTTTTCTCCATTATTTTCTGTTCTTCGCCATTAAATTTGTGTTGCTTCTTACCAAGATTTGCCATTATTTTGTAATATTTTTGCTCTGACGCTATTCCACTCTTTTATTGGTCTACCTCTTCTACTTTTCCCTATTGGTTTGGCTTGACACACTCTTTTACTTGCCTTGAGAAGAAAATAATAAAATACTAGTTCACGAAAAGGATGTCAAAAAGAGATGGAGAAAGTACTTTGACATCTTATTAAATGAAGAATTTGACAGACAGCCTGTAGAGTCAACGGAGACAGTAGCAGCAATGGTCACCAAAATAACAAACGAGGAAGTGGCTCAAGCGCTTCAAAAAATAAAGAAAGGCTCTGTGCTTAGTCCGTATTTATTCTCATTAGTTTTGGACCAGATAACAGCGAAACTACAGGGTACATTCCATGGTGCTTAATGTATGCTGATGATGTCGTGTTAGTAGGAAATAGTGAAAGAGACTTAGAACAAAAACCGGAACAGTGGAGACCAGCCCTCGAGGAAAAAGGTTTAAAACTTAGTACGACAAAGACAGAGTATTTTAAATGTTCATTTAAAGATGGAGTTAATACAAATAAAATGGTATCTTTGGATGGTGAACTGATTGTAAAAAGCAATAGTTTTAAGTACCTGGGATCGGTATTACAGAGTAATGGAGAAATAGATGGAGATGCATGCAGTAGAATTAGGGCTGGATGAAGGAAGTGGAAAGAAGCGAGTGGTGTGCTGTGTGACAGGAAAATTCCAATGAAGTTGAAGGGAAAATTCTATAAAACAGCCATACGGCCGGCTATGATGTACGGAACTGAATGTTGGGCAGTGAAAAAGAAAGCGGAACAACGAATGCATGTGGCGGAAATGAGAATGCTTAGATGGATGAGTGGAGTGACAAAAAAGGATAAAATTAAAAATGAGTATAATAGGGGAAGTCTAGGTGTGGCACCAATTGATGCCAAAATGGGAGAGCATAGGTTGAGATGGTTTGGTCATGTTCAACGTCGAGACGTTAATCACCCAATACGAAGAATTGCTGAAGTACAGATTTCTGGAAGGAGTAGGAGAGGAAGACCAAAGAAGACGTGGGGGGAGACGATTAGGCAGGACGTGTTGGTAAAGGGGATTATTATTGATATGACCCAAGATAGAATTGTGTGTAGAAATGCAATTAGGGAAGCCGACCCCGCATAGGGATAAGGCAAAGACAATGATGATGACTCTTTTACTTGACTATTACTGTCCATTAGTGTTATATGACCGAACCATGCTATTTTTTTTCTCCTTTATTATGTCAAGTAACGATTTAATTTTAAGTCTGTTTCTTTCTTCAGTGTTGAGTCTGTCTGTCCTTATTGTCCCTATCGCTCTTCTAAGGTATTTCATCTCTGCTGCTTGAATCCTGCTATGATGTCTTATGTTTAAAATCAAGTTTTTATTCTCCGTATGTCAACCTTGGCCTATATATTGTTTCATATATCATCATCTTCGTTTTCCTTGTTGATAAGGATCTTTCTTTGTTGATAAGAAATTCTCTATTTAGCGCCTGGAATAGTTTTCCTGTACTCCCTAATCTGTTGTTAAGATTGTCCTCGATTTCTTACTGTTCCCAGGTATTTTTATATGTTTGCTTGCTTTATTTTTGCTTGGTTCCTTGTTATTTTCATTATCTGTGTCCTCTCTTTATCTATATTTAGATTGTTTTTTTTTGCTTCTGAGTTCCATTTTTCTACATTGTGCTTCAATTTTCCTACTGTTTCGGCGAATAATACTGCGTCATCTGCAAATACGCATATATCTCTGCATTTATCATTTGAATTCTATTCCATCCTATACTATCTCATCTATTCATTCATTCATTCATTCATTAAGCATTACAATCCCTAGGGATTATATCTAACGCCATGGCGTTTAAAATCCTATTCTTGGGTGAGGTGGATTGTGGATTACTCCTCTGTCATTTATAGCTTGCTGTGTGTCTTTGCTGTTCTCGTGACTCTTTTCTACTTCTTCCTGTCCTTGCACTGAACTTTCTCCAGTCTTTCACATTCATTGCATTTATGTCTTCTTCTACAGCATCCAGCCATCTTCTTCTGGATCTTCGTCTACACCTGGGCCATAGTGGTGTCCAGTGAGTTATCCTTCTCAACACATCTGATTGTGGGCGTCTCTGTATATGTCCTATCCATTCTACGCGAAACGATTTTATGTATCTGACTATATTTTCTCTCTTTAATTCTTCTTCAATTTCGGCATTTGTTTTCATTCGTATTTCTCCCTCTCTTATTACATTGTGGCCCAGTATTTTTCTAATTATTTTTCTTTCAAATTTCAGAAGGCTATCTTCCTATTTCTTGTTAATCGTTGTTGTTTCCATCCCATATGGAACAACAGGATCTCTCATGTATTATATTTATAAAAAGTACTGAGCTTAAGCTATCTCCTTGTCTAACTTCTTGCGTTATTTCAAATTTCAAATGGTTGTGATTGCATATTTTGTGGTCTTATACAGGAGTTAGGTCTATCTCCTGTAAAGCTTCTGTTTCCGCAGTGTTTTCCTCTGATCCACCATTACGTAATGGAAAAATAAATGCATAATCTCTAGAATCAAGAATTTTAACTACTGTATGAGTGATTTGGTCATTCTTAAACAGGAGTAATACAGTTTGTAATATTTCTGTCTTTATTCCAGGTAAAGTATGTATATTGGACATCGATGTCCAAGGCGTAAAGCAAGTCAAGACCACCGACCTTAACCCATGGAGTATTTTCGTCAGGCCTCCCACGTTGGACGTCCTTAAGGAGAGACTGTTACAAAGGAAAACAGAGACAGAACAGAGCTTGCAGAAGAGACTGAGCTTCGCCGAGGGTGAGATGGAGTACGGATCTAATCCCGGTAACTTCGATCTCGTCATCGTCAACGACGACTTCGAAGCTGCTTACAAAGAGTTCAGAGATTTTATCGTTAACAATGTATTAGTATTCAAAGGCAATATGTAAACGCTTGTATTAATCAGTATCATTCCTTTTTTTATATATAATAATTATTATTAAATGTTTTGGTTACGCTGCTAAAATCTTGTTTTCTTAATACGTATATCAGAATAAGAACGCGTTTAACAATCAGTAACCGATATGGTCATATGGATACGTGTGGATTCCAGGTCATTGGAGATAGGTAAGTTCTAAGCTGGAATATAATAGGCTAGTGAGGGAATGTCAAGAGGAATTCTACAAACTAGCGTAAGAGTACAAACCGTTTGTAGCGTTCTACAAACTGGATTGGGTTCATGGCAATGAAAGGGCTGGCCAAAAGAGCCTGCGCTAAAAACTACTTAGGTCCAGATCTAGCTGTTTGAGTACCAAAAAGCATTATCTGCCACCGGAAAAAAAGCATGGATCGGAATACCACTGGGAAAATATACCCGGTCAGGCATACGAAAAAAGTAAGCAAAAGGGCCGGATCCGGCCCGCGGTCCGGCTTTTGCCCACCCCTGAATTAGAGGAATTCACTTTAAGGGAACATACATATCCCTGCTCGAAAAAAGGGGCATTAGAGTCCTACGACAGATACCAGCCAACTTAGAGCCAAAGTTTTTTTAAAGAATTTTTTAATACTTACCCTTATTAATAAAAAAAATTGTAATAATTTTAATAAATTTTACTGTTTTAATAAATTTACCATTAGAACAGGGTTCTTTTATGCAAAAAAATATTGTATGTATTCTAATATTTCAGGTTGTTTCTCTTTCATTCACACGATCGATTTCATATTTGTACTTGCTTAGCAAACGCCATTCATTACCAACTCCGTCTGACCATTGCATATAGAATATAGCCAGTGTTGCCAATCGCATTTCTCTAGATTATCCGATGATCGCTAGAAAAATATCCGATTTGTCACGAAAAGGTACGCTAGGTTAAAAATTTTTCTTTTATTAAAATCAATGTTGCCAATGTTATTCTTTTAGTCCCCTTAACAACCATCAAATAACAAAATCCGTTGTTCGTACGCCAATCAGTTGATTGTAATCAATTATCATTACGATAATTAACATAATTGATTGTTTAATTAATTATTAATTATCAATTAACGTAACAATTATTAACATAATTGATTAATTAATCAATTAATCTCATAATTGTAATCAATTATGTTTTCAGCAACCCAATCAAAGTTGACATTGACAGTAATTATATATTTGATAATGATCAGTTGATTCCATTTCTGATTAGCGTTCGAACAACCGGCCCTTTAATCTACTGGATCACAGTTTAAAAATTTTCGTTTATAGATGAAGATCTCGTATCCTAGCTGGTTATTACCTAATTCATGTATGCAAATACTATTTACTTACTATTATTATATTATTCGTATTTTGTATTATCGTAAGTGTTAAATTAAAATAAATAAATAAATCTAAATATTTCATTATTTGGATCGTTATATTAATTTATTATAATTATTTAAGTAAAAAAAAACACTTTTAAATATTATTTTATTAAAACCTAATAACTACCTAAAAGTAGGTACTGGAAAAATAAATAATAAATAAATCAATACAAAATAAACTACAGCCACATTAATTGCATAGGCGCAAAATTTCTGGGCAATGCTTTTAAAATGCACTATTTTTTTCGAGTCCTGAGAAAGCTAATAAGTATTATTTAAAAATTTAAACGCAGAATGAAATATTACATTATTACCGAGGGCCGAAAGTCCCTGAAGACTTCTATAATTTTTATTCAAATATGTTACAGGGGTAAAAGGAAAAGAGAATATTGAGTGTGATTTTTAATTTCAAATATCTCATTCAAAAGAAACATTTTGTTTATTCTAAGGGACTTTCAGCCCTCGGTAATAATGTAATATTTTATTCAGCGTTCAAATTTTTAAAAAATATTTATTAGTTTTCTCAGGATTCGAAAAAAATGAATACGTTTAAAGAATTGGTCCGAAATTTTGCGTCTACGCTCTTTTAACAACAAAGAATAATTATTACAACTAAAACAATAGAAATGTATTTGACAGTCTTGTAGTTATTAAGGTATCAAAGTTATTATCCATAATACCCGTGGTGCGTTCAACGTTAATGCCCGACTAAATAATTTTTATAGGCAAAAAATTTGAAGGATTTTTGAGTTCATTAGTAGATATCTAGATATTACTAGTTTCAAATAAGTAGATTTTTCTACAACCACTATTCCAAATGTATTTTTATGCACAATTTTATGTTAACAAACTTAATATTTTCTCACAGAATAACTGACAGTAGTGTGCAGAAAAGTGACGTTTCTGTGCCGGAAAGTTCTTTTCTGCATAGTACCTTACCCACCTTAACGTTTTTTATTAACCATTTATCCATTACAAAAAAAAAGTATTTTCACAAACCAAAACTTATTTCAACAGACGAGACGTTTACTTAAGCACTTCACTACATAAAATGAAAATAAAACAAAATCGTGCGTGAATTAGCTTTCATAAGTTTAAAGACTAAACACTAAAAACTCATAAATAACATCGGACCGCAGACGGTTTTTGAAATTTGAATTGGATTAGTATGCCTTAAGTGTATGCACTTGTGCATTTAAATTCTAAACAAAAGAATCGGCACATGTCCCTTTTGTCAAAAGATGAAAAGTATCGGATGTCACTAACATTCATCCAGTATAGGCTATTTATAAAAATTTGGGTGGAACCAAACAAAATTAATGTGTTGTTGGTGTTGGGAATATATGGATGAGAAAGTTTTAGTTGATGGTAGATACACTGAAAATATCCGCAAATATCCGATTTATTTAAAGATACGAAGAAGATACGACAACTCTCAAAAAGGTACGCAAATCGGATAATTGTCCGCCGATTGGCAACACTGTATAGAACATACCTTCCTTCTTGTTCTTGTTATCGACTCAGACTCAACCAACAGTGTTAATGTACCATCACATACGATATACGATTCGCCGAAGTGAAACTGTACCCACATAACGTGCCCTCTTTATTTTTATCAAAGAATGTGTCAGCAACACCTGCTGATACGTGGAACTCTGGGTACATAGTGTTTTCAAAAACAACATGACCATCGCGAATAGACTTGCTCTTTACTTAAAAAATAATAAATTTATATTTCTTTTAATATTTCAGCTAAATTTGACAGACATTCGAGAGTTATCAAGTAACTCTATGAGAATACGGTAACGTTATAAATAACATGTAAAGTATACAGTAAAATAGCGTTACCGTATTCTCCTAGGGTTACTTGATAACTCTCTATTGTTCGCTTAGACATTGTACTCCAGGGTAATAAGCTAAAAATATACCATGTTCGGGACACTCGAAAGATCCAGGTAGCTGACTACTTTTTTAGTTATTGTAGACCTATAGTAAGAACACCTACCTGTTTCCTTCCTGCCTACAGTTGGCGTCCGTTTTTTAATTAATAACAATTTAGTGCAAAAATCGCGATTTTTTCGATTTTTTGCACCCCATTCAAAAGCTAAATAGTTGACATAAAATTACAAAATTTAATTTTTTATAACATTAAAAAACCTTCAAAATGCCGATTTTTGAAAGTTAAAAAGTTAATTTGTTGCTACGCAAACTGCAAAATAAGCGAAAGTCGTTATTTGTTAAAACCTTTTACTACCTTACCTTTAATACCTAACTACCTTAGAACTTTAGTGTTTCACCCAAAGTTGGGTATTGGGGTACTTAACAAACCCTCAAAATTTGAGACCGATCCATTAATTAGTTTAAGAGTTATTCTAATTGTTTATCCCAGAGACCTTTATTTTGCAATAACATAAGACAGAAAATAATGAAGATAGGGCAATTTTGCTTATGCCAAATGAAAGTAGAAAACTGATGCTATGAAAATGTACTAAAAAAGATAAAAAATTATCTAATATAGTCAAAAATCCTAATGTCAAATTTGTGAAATTTTATAGTTTATAAACATTTAGAATAACTTTAAAAATATTGTCCGTAGAAAAAATCATTTTACATATTAGAAAAGCTAGTATTTTACACGAATTTTTAAAAATGCCGTTCAATTGGTGACTAGTCGTGGTAAGTGAAGGGGGAGCTGGGAGCAGACAAATGCACGAGTTCAAAAACTAAAAAAGGCAACTTAAAACTATTATCATTTTCTATATCTCGGGATCTACTGAATATATTTTGATCGTTCTTTTTTTAACCCTGGAAGCTCACACTTGGGTGTGAGATACCTATCGCGACACTTAACTGCATGTAGCTTGCGCAGCTGCATTTCAATGGTAATGCTGCTTTATGTAAATTCAGTCTCTAGTCTGCCAAGGACGGGTGTGTAGTTGCGGTCTCATTTGAGCAATATTTCCATTCACGAAAATTTATTGAATACAGGCTACGGTATGTAGCACCTAGCGTTACCAGGTGTCCCGATTTGCGCGGGACGTCCCGATTTTCAAGGGTCTGGGGACGCGTACCGATTTGTACCTGATCGGGACACTAAATGTCACGATAAATTTCACCAACGAAAACAAATTTCAGCATGACTTGTACTGAATTTTATAACTATGTTATAAAAAACAAGGCACCCCAAAAAGGTAAAATCGAATGAAACATAATATATAATTTTAATAAAAAATAAATACCTTACTTATACTACGATTTTGTTTTTAGACAAACATTTGGACTTAGGTTCTACTTAATCTTAATATGCACTTCAAAATTGAACATGTGCCGTTGGTTGCTTATACTCGGGAGTGACAGTCAACCATAGTCGGGGGGTGAAAAACCGCGCGTTTAAAATAAGTCCGGAATTGGATAAATTTTAAGAAACTTTAGTTCTATAAAATTGTTTAACTTAATACTTTTAATATTAATACTTTTCGAGTTATTTGTTATTGAAAATGTTTATTTTTTTCGACAAAAAAATCACGTTTTCAGGCGGTTTTCACAAATAACTCAAAAAGTAAGTATTTGATCGAAAAAAAATTATTCTTAGCAAAAATTTAGCATAGAAAAAAAGTCTATAGACCCAGCAAAAGTAAAGTTGTAGCTCATGAAAAATACGTTCTTATTCGTCAAATTCCAAATCAAATATTTCAACGTAAAATAACCAAAACATGAAGCACTTTTCGGGAAAAGCCTATAAAAACTTTTTTTAAAGTGTTTAATAAAGCTTTATTTTTACGTTTTAAAAAAGTTTCTAGCAACAAAACTAAGCGAGTTATGCTCAAAATCAAGTTGACCGCTTTTGTTGGTAAAAAATCGTGAAGATATCCCAGTATTTAGCAGCCCAAATGAAATTAATCGTTACCGCTTTACAAACAGTTTAGTTTAATTATGTATTTTTTATATGACCTGTAAGTTTCACCGGTGTGAAGGGCTTATTTTTTAAATAGTCATAGTTGAAAGGGCCTGAAAGAGTCACTAATCACGAGTGTATGCAAAATATGAACAGCCATATCTTAACCAATTTTTGTCTTATAGAAAAGCAAATTGAAACTATCATATTTATAAAGGCAAAACCTACATTTTTTACTCGAGATTTTTAGTATCACTAATACTTTTTTAGTTATTTTGAAAAAAAAGGCATTTTACAATGAATTTTGGAAAAAAGTTTTTTACTATAAAACCAATTTTTTTTTAAATAAGCACTTCCAACCGGTAAACCTTACAGATCGTATAAACAATACATGGTAAAGCGGTAACGATTAATTTTATTTAGGTTGCTAAATAGGGGGAGTTTTTCACGATTTTTTTTTGCCAAAAAAAGGGGTCAACTTTATTTTGAGCGTAACTAGCTTAGTTTTAATGCTAGAGACTTTTATATAAAACAAAATTAAAGATTTTTTTTAAATACTTTAAATAATTTCCAATAAGTGCTTCCCGAAAATTGCTTCATTTTGTGATTATTTCACGTTGAAATATTCGATTTTGAATTTGACGAATAAGAACGTATTTTTGATGAGCTACAACTTCGCTTTTACTGGTTTTATAGACTTTCTGAACACACATTTTTTTTTGTTTTTTTATAAGCTACATTTCTGCCAAGAATATTTTTTTCGATAAAATACTTACTTCTTGAGTTATTTGAGAAAAACCGCCTGAATAAGTGGTTTTCTTTTTATCGAAAAATAAACATTTTCAATCGCAAATTACTCGAAAAATGTTGACTTCGTTAAAAAAATATATAGATCAAAAATTGTTTAGAATTAGTCAATTTATCCATTTTGGGACTTATTTTAAACGCGCGTTTTTTCACCCCCGAGTGACTGTCACCCCCAAGTAAAATCAACCAACGGTACAAGTTCAACTTTTAAGTAAACGGTAAGTAGAACCTAAAACCAATTTTACATGCAATTCGGAGTTGACCCTGAAAATTACACTCCAATACGGTCATTTATTGGGCTATTGTTGTTTATTTGTCCCGATCTACAACCCTAAATCCCGATTTGTTTTACCTTATGTACCGATTTAAAACAAATCGGACCTGGCAACACTAGTAGCACCCATGTGTGAGGTTTGCGATCAAGTGTGCATTCAAGTTAATGACCTAACAACACAACATCCCACAAATTTAGTAAAGCAAACTAGGTGTTATTTCTGCAAAAGCAAAGATGGAAAAGCAAAGCATACATGCTCGGCTTGCTATAAAGCATAATGCATGGAGCATAGAGCCACACTGTCTTATGAATGTAGTCTCTAAAATGAGTGAAACTGAAATACCTGGCTAAGAATGAATATGAGTTCTATAATCAAAAGGTGTTATATTTTAGTTAGAAAGACCATTTTGTTGTTACATTAAATTAAAATATTTTGAATTATGTTTCCGGTTTTTTAGAAAATGTTTGTTAATTATTTTTAGGTATTTTTAATATTTTTTTCTTTTGTGTTACTACAATTAAGAGAAAGAAAATAAAATGATTGATTTAATTATTCTTATGTATTCAATAGTGATAAGAGAGTCTCTGGAAATCATAAAATATTTTTATTTCTTCACAAAAAATCATTGGGTATCTGATAACCATGTGTGCGGTTTATTTAAAAAAAATAGGTGTGATCTTCCAGGGTTAATTTGTCTAGACCAGAGGTTCCCAAACTACTTTTTCTAGTAGACCACTTTAAAAAATTTACTGGTTTCGGTGGACCCCCAGCAGAAGTGGTATTTCGTAGCTGTACACGTCAGTGGCGGGTTAAGAAAATTGCATGTGGGTGGGGGGAACTTGGGTGGAAAAAATAAGACATTAATGAAGGTCGAACCGTCTTTTTCTTCTTTTTTTCTCTCAAAATATCATTCCAAGCGATTTTACAGTGATTTGGAATTTATTTAAACTTTGCATGTTTTATCGTAAAGTATCATTGGAAAAAATAATGTTTTAATAGAAGGGACTCCAAAATGTGATCATTAGGCATTATAACAAGTTTCTTTATTTAAAACATGTTTTTGATCAAATTTTAGAGTAGAAAATCTGTGAAATACTGTTTTTTTACATTTCCTCCATTCCCAAAATACATGTTCTTCTATTTGGCTGAAAATTTGCCCAGAGATAGTCAAAACACAGGACTTAAGTCCTGTGTTAGGCTGTCCTGTGGCATTAAGTCCTGTGTGACTTAAGGCCATCAGTTGTTAAAAGAATTTGTATAGTTTTACAATACAAGAAAAGTTACATGCACTAATATCAGAGTCAAAATTATATAGTCCAGTCTGGTTAGCATTTGATCTTGCATGCCGAGCTAAGCAAGCAAGATTCTATTTTTCTAAGCTTTAGGGGGCAATAGTAGTGTAAATTTAAAATCGCGAATGAATTCTGCCGTTGCGTTAGGCGCCATCTTGATTTTAAAGGAGAACCATTTTTGCTCAATATCTCCGCCATTTTTAACTTTCCAACAAAAAGTGTAAGGACTGAAACTGTTGAAAATATGATTTCCTATAAGTAATTTTTTCTATTATAAATTTTTTGCGCCGTCGATATTTTCCGAGTTATGGGGAAAAACGGTGACAGTTAAAGCATAATTATTGAATTATCTCGTTTATTATTAGTTTTATACCAAAAATGTACCATACAAAAATGAACAGAATTAAATTTTATATAATTTTAATCCCTAAGTGTAAGGACTGAAATTGTTGAAACAATGATTTCCTATAAGTAATTTTTTTTATTATAAATTTTTTGCACCGTCGATATTTTCCGAGTTATGGGGGGAAATGGTTACAATTAGAGCATAATTATTGAATTATCTCGTTTATTATTAGTTTTATAACAAAAATGTACCTATACAAAAATGAACAGAATTAAATTTTATATAATTTTAATCTCTTTAATTTTTTTGGTAAAATCAATATTTCAGGTAGTACGTATGCGGTAAAGGCGCGAGCATAAGGCCTGATTGGTTTCATAGCAGTGGTTTTTGTTCAATATCTCCGCCATTTTCAACTTTTCGACAAAAATTTTAAGAACTGTAATTATTACAATTTTTTTTAACCATTTTTTTCGTACGGTCGATATTTTCCGAGTTTATTGTATTTAAAGTGGACGCCTATATTTTTGACTCTGCTATTATTCCCCGCGTTTTCTTATATTGTAAAACTATAAAAGAAAAATTTAAGCACTTAAAGTCCTGTGTTTTGGCTATCTGTGGGCATATTTTCAGTCAAATCGAAGCACATGCTTTTTGGGAATGGAGCAAAATATAGAAAAAACGGTATTTTAACGTTTTCTATACAAAAATAAAATTTGTAATCAAAATAACTTATTATAATGCGTTATAATGACATTTTTGTGTCCCTACTATTAAAACATTATTTTTTCCATTGATTTCCATTGATATATTACGAAAAAAATGGAAATTTGTTTAAATAAATACCAAATCACTATAAAATTTTCGTGGACCCCCAGTTACAACTTGTGAACCCCCATTTTTATTTCACACCAACGTAGACCCCTGTTGAGTCCCTCGTGGACCCCTGGGGGTCCACCTGGACCACTTTGGGAACCACTGGTCTAGACATTTATTAATTAGTAAACAGTCTAATTTGTTTAAACAATTTTTGAAAAAATAATTTTTCCCAAAAATCCATGATTTTAATCATACAATCGTTATTAATCATAGAAAAAGTTAAGGTATACTTTAATAAATAAATTATCTTTAATAAATAATTATATAATAAAAATAATTTATTTATTAAAGTGTAGTTAACTTTTTCTATGATCATTAATGAGACTATGATTAAAAAATAGATTTTTGTAAAAAAAATATTTTTTCAAGAATTGTTTAAACAAACTAGACTGTTTATTAATTAATAAATTTATTAATTAATAAATTTATAAACAAATTGCATATTTGTAATGTACGTAGAAATTACATACCAATTAAAAAAAGAAAGATCAAAATCCATTGAGTTGATCCGGAGATACAGAAAATTATATTCGTTTGAAATTGCTTTTTCGGTATTTTAACTCGGTGGATTTGTAGGTTCCCCCTAGTAATCGTTTGAACTACATTTTTGAAAAATCGTAGAGGGTGCTGTGAAGGTACAATGTTTGTGCAAATTTTTTAAGAAAAAATACAAATCCCATTCTTTAAAATGGCATTAATGAGATTCCTTAATTATTATAAACGAATTAGCTGTGAATTAAAAAAAACATATGGCTAACTTTGTCCCAAATGAACCCAGGCTAAATTTTTTTATTTTAAAATTCGTGTTAAAATACTATCTTTTCGAATATATAAAAATATTGTTTCTACGGATAACATTTTTTAAAGTTATTCTAAATGTTAATTCTACAAAATTTCAAATATTTGGCATTAGGATTTTTGACTATATTAATTATTTTTTTATTTTTTTTTTTAATAAATTTTGATACTATCACTCTTCTACTTTTATTTGGCATACTCAGAGTTGCCCTATCTTCATTATTTTTTGTCTTATCTTATTGCAAAATAAAGGTCTCTGGGTTTGTTAAGCACGGCAATACCCAACTTTGGGTGAAACACTAAAGTTCTAAGGTAGTTTCGGTAAAAGTTATTAACAAATAACAATTTTCACTTATTTTGCAGTTTGCGTAGCAACAAATTAACTTTTCTTTCAAAAATCGGCATTTTGAAGGTTTTTCAATGTTCTAAAAAACTGAATTTTGTAATTTTATGTCAACTATTTAGCTTTTGAATGGAGTCCAAAAAATCGAAAAAATCGCGATTTTTGCACTAAATTGTTAATAATTAAAAAACGTACGCGAACTCTAGGCAGGAAATAGGTAGGTTTTTTTTCCTATAGGTCTACAATAACTAAAAAAGTACTCAGCTACCTGGATCTTTGAGTGTCCCGAGAAAATCCATATTACTCTGGCCAGTGAGCGGCCGTAGCGTGCGGCCGTAGCGTAACGGCATAATCGCTGGCCTCATACGCCAGTGCACGTGGGTTCGAGCCCTGCCAAAGACAAACAATTTTTCATTTCTAAAAATGATACGAGCCGTCTCACCGTGCCTCGGAGAGCACGTTAAGCCGTCGGTTAGCTGGGCTAGTGTACATCGACACTAGTTACTTGAAACAGGGTTAAAGATGTAAATGGCGTCAGAACAATCCGAAAGGATCTCCCCGGCAAAAATGCCAAAAATATTATTATTATTATTACTCTGGACTCTGGTCTATTGACGGCTGTTGGGACTTAAAATTCTGATAATTCGCCCATCCATCTAATTAACCATGAGTGACAAGATTATTAAAAAAGAAAGTAACCTTACATTAACAAACACATTAACGGATTGAGCAAGTTTTAAGCTGAACCTCCACTAAGAGGTCCACTACGAAACCCAACTACAAAGCAATAATTAGATAAAGAAGCATAATTGTTAGTGAATAATATTCAGTAAGCAGCATGGGAAACACTCGTACACTGAAATCTAGGTTAAAAGGAATAACAATTGTCCAAAGGAAGTGAGGAACATGATAATTAAGAAGATTAAGCTGAGAAGAATTTGGCAACAAACAAGGGCTCCTCAAGATAGACTAAACTAAATCGTGCAAGTCAACAACTCAAAAGGACTATCTTACAACTAATGAAGGATTAAATTAGTTCTCACAGTTGACAAAGACCTATTATTCACTATCCGGCTATTAAACTATAAAAGTAATAATACATTCAAAGCAAATGCATGTCAAGAAGTGAAGAAAGATGGGAGAAAAAAAATGATCACAAAAAGTTTAAAAACAAAGGACTAGCAAAAGCCCTATTTGCATACGATACAATGATGCTTAGATCTGAATCAGGATGTACTATGTATGCAAGTAATGAACCACTTATAGTCTAAGATACGATATAAGGTCGATTTGCACCCATCTGTTTAATGGATAAAAATTATTGGATATGTAATTTAGCATGTTAACAATTACAGAAAACAAGGATTGCCCAATCTAATCTTGTTCTAACTATAATTAATTAATAATTAAAAAATTACATTTTTTTTAAATAAAAAAAATACTTTCGACCCGGGCAGATCTTATTTCATATTTTTTGGATCATTCTAAACCAAAAAGGTCTTTTGCAGTTTTTCTCTATAGTTGATCGTTTTCGAGTTATAAACAATTGAAAACTGAAAAAAGAACGAAAGATGACGATTTTCAAGGCTTAAAAAAAATGTTTCGACCCGGGCAGATCTTATCTCATATTTTTTGGATCATTCTAAACCAAAAAGGTCTTTTGCAGTTTTTCTCTATAGTTGATCGTTTTCGAGTTATAACAATCGAAAACTGAAAAAAGAACGAAAGATGACGATTTTCAAGGCTCAAAAATATAAGTATAAAATATCATTTTTGAAATTACGAAGTACCTAAATTCAAGTTCACATAATCTATCAGTTCTTGATAAGTCTTTTGAACTTATTTCATTCTGAAACATTGTTTTTTGTTTGTTAATGCCCGTCTCCCCATAAGAAACCTTCCTCATTAACAATTACAAAAATATGTTTTAGAATAAAACATGGCTAAAATTCTTATCGAGACCTGATAGAAAAAGGTTAGATCTTGAATTTATGTACCTGCTGATTACAAAAATGATATTTTTTACTTGTGTTTTTGAGCCTTGAAAATTGTCATCTTTCGTTCTTTTTTCAGTTTTCAATTGTTTATAACTCGAAAACGATCAACTATAGAGAAAAACTGCAACAGACCTTTTTTGTTTAGAATGATGCAAAAAATCTGAAATAATATCTGCCCGGGTCGAATTTTTTTAATTTATAGCAAAAATGTCATTTTTTAATTATTAATTAATTATAGTTAGAACAAGATTAGATCGGGCAACCCTTGATTTTTGTAATTGTTAACATGCTAAATTACATATCCAATAATTTTTATCCAATAAACAGATCGGTGCAAATCGACCTTATATCGGATCCTCTACTATTATACAGTCTAATATAAAAATTTTAAAATGCACGTAAACCAGCTATAAGAATATACATATGAGCAAATCCTGTAATCAGTTTGGTTAAACATTTAGACCCAAAAAAGCCGCCTACACGGGAGATTTCAATGATCCTAAGAAATGAAAACAAGCCTACTCCATCACCTTGACTACACGGAGCAAATGAGATGGAGTATAGACAGAAGAAAAGGTCGAGACGATGAAAACTTATCTTGAAATATAATTCAGGCTAAACTACCATCAGGATGAAGATATAGATTTCAGAGAAGAAGTAGAACGTAGTCACAGGAGATTATCAAGAAATCCAAGACAAATAGGCATAACTCACTTCTCCCGAGAAGAAGTCAAAAGGACAATTAAATGCCTAAAACGACAGAAAAGCACCAGGACCAGATAGGGTCACGAACAGAGCACTAAAAAATCTCCCAAGGAAAGCAAACGTACCTATAGACCAGGGCTTCCCAAACTGTGCGTCGCGACGCCCTGGGGCGTCGTGACGTTGTCCCAGGTGCGTCTCGTGTCAGCGTGGACTTTTAATACAGACAATATATTTGTCTGGATAGTATGCAGGACTACACACACACCTCTTTAATTTATTATTGCAACTCTCGTTGGCTGTCCAAAGGCAACGTACTCGCACGTGTATATGAATTAAAAAAATGAAAGTTTACATCTATCTACATGTCATACAGAATCCCATAATAATGCTCAAAACTTTATTAATTCAGAGTTTATAATAAAATTAGCATACCCCTGTGACATATTTAACAAATTAAAATGATCTTTACAGGGAAATAATACTCATATCCTGCTGATAAAATAACTGGGTTTCAGAAGTTGCTCTTATGGAAGAGAAAATTAGAAGATCAATAAATTTACTGTTTTCCTGCTTTACAAGGTATTCTACAAGAAAAATCAATAGAAATCCTTGGTTCCTCTTTAAAAAATATATTTACACAACACATGTTATCATGGAACGAACACTGAGAAATGTTTTTCCAAAAATCTGGAGCAATATGACTGGGTCAGACAGAATCCCTCCCTAGTCATTCACACCATCGACACTTTCAACAGAGGAAGAAGAACAACCGACAGAATTGTCCTGTGATTCAAGCCTAAGCTTCAACACGACAAGGACCTGTTTGAATTTTGGAGTTTAATTTTTCATAATTATCATGCCATCAGCATTGCTGCATTAAAGGTTTGATTACCATTTGCGACTTCGTACTTGTACGAAACGGGCTTTTCTGCAGTTGCAGTAATTAAAAACAAGTACAGGTCAAACATAAGCTTTGAAAAAGAAATAAGAGTGACAATTTCCAAATTGGAGCCCCGGTGTCATAAGCTATGCTCAAAAAAGCAAGCACATCCCTCACTTTAACCAGCCAGTTACATAAATAAATATCCCTTTTTATTTTTGTGCCTATATGTTTTGATTTCTTTCTTAATTTCTATAAAAACTATAAATAACCTGTTACTAGGCTAGTACTAAAATTGGTAAGTATTATTGGGGGTTGGAATGAGGGGCGTCGCAAAAAAATAGCAAAGTCCCAAGGGCGTCACAGTTCGAATAAGTTTGGGAAGCCCTGCTATAGACCATCCAAATCATAAATGCGATAATCAGACTATGAAGATTTCCTAAGAAATGGAAAGAAGTACAAGTGATAATGTAGTCTAATTGTAAGCACAAGTGATAATACTTCGGAAAGCAGGAGAAAATTAGGCATTTCCTTAAAACTACATACCAATCAGCCTACTATCATCCACAAACAAGGTTGCAGAGAGGGTAATACTGGCTAGGTTAAAATAAGAGTCTGAAAAAAATAGACATGATACAGGAGGCAAAATTTGGTTTTAGAACTGAACAATCCAGCGACCTACAAGTGATAAGGTTAACCGAATACATCACAGAGGGATTCAACCAAAAGACATACTCTGCATTCCTAGATATCAGTGAGGCATTTGAGAAAATGTGGCACGAATGGCTTGTTCACAAAATGAGCCAGCTTGGATACAGTAATCCTACCGAGGTAATAGAAAGTTCAATCGGAATGAACGAGGCGGAAGTGCCACATGGGGGAGTAATGTCACCCTTGCTGTATACACCGACATACCGAGCACCCCGAAAACCATACTCAGTATATATACCGATGACACAGCAATAGAAGCGGGAAGTCTGGATCTGAATCAGAAGGATCAACACACAAATAAAACGGTTAACCAAGCAAAATATTTAGGAGTACTAATGGACTAAAAAACACAACTGGCTTGGGCCGCTTTTGGCAAACCAAAATATATTTTGAAAAACACCTCTATTTCTATAATCTTACAGAAAAAGATGTATAACACATGCATACTACCAATTTATACCTACGACTTATGAGACCGTAGCCTTTACCCAACGGCGTAATCAGGATGATCCTAAGGGGGGGGTTACAATTTCAAAATGGCTTGATTTGTCAACAACACATAATGGTGGTAAGAGGATAGAGCTCAAAGTAGATCCCAATGGGGTGAGGGGGGTGATAACCCCCAAAACCTCCCTGGTTACGCCTATGCCCTTACCAGAAAATCTGTTAAAAAACTAGAAATAACGTAAAGGACAATTTAACGAAACAAGCTTGGAATATTACTGAGACATAACATTAGAACACCGAAATAAGACGGAGAACGAAGACCAGGGATATCGTTGAAGAAATTATAAAAATTAAATACCTACATAGCCAGATATGATGATAACGAGTGGACACGGAGAATACTAAAATGGAGGCCAAGAAATGGGTAGATGACATAAGAGCAGAGGTAGGCAACAGTCTCCTCAACGCTATGTCTGGGATTGGGGTGGGGCCGCCGAAGGGTAGCTTGGGGGGTCAGGGAGGTATCGTAATGATCATCGGAGATGAAAGCACCCTACTCCGGGAATCTAATGTCCTCTGGAACTGGGATTTACTTTGTTGTGGGTGTGTGTTTGGTAAAATATTGTAGGTATATCATCACAATTATTATAATACATACCTATACTTTACTTCACGTTAAGAATAGAACACTGCGAAGATAGCCCTATGCATTTCTTATGAATGATAGAAGCGCGCCGATGCCACGCCGTACTGATTAAAATGAATCGTATATCGGCAGTCGAGTAGCCACTCGTGCCCGAGAGGTTTGTCAACACTGATCTCCATAAGCGTAACGTGAAATAACATAGTAATAGACAGCAACCATGCTCTGGTTGTGTGTAATTTAACCACTTGTGTAATTTATTTTCCCACCTACCTCTACCGAAAGTATATAGGTCTGGATCCCGCGTATGAAAAAAAAGTTGAATAATAGCAAGCTGAAAATTTGTTAATAGCTTAAGGGTGTCTAGTCGGACAAACCTTGATATATGGGATCACTGGAACAGGGGAAGTTTTAACTGTGGAACAGGTTAAAAATTTGGAACGGTCAGACCACGAAAACGGCACATGCATTTTGTCCGACAGAACAGACTTAAACTCTCCGAACAGAGATTAAACTCTCATGCAAAAATCAGACTGCTATTTATCACCAAATGGGCGTTTTAATGAGTGGAACATGTAGAATATGTCAAATGACAGGAATTATGACAGGTGATAAATAGCAGTCTGATTTTTGCATGAGAGTTTAATTTCTGTTCGGAGAGTTTAAGTCTGTTCTGTCGGACAAAATAAATGTGCCGTTTTCGTGTTCTGACCGTTCCAAATTTTTAACCTGTTCCACAATTAAAACTGCCCCTGTTACAGTGTTCCCATATATCAAAGTTTATCCGACTAGACACCCTTAAGCTATTAACAAATTTTCAGCTTGCTATTAATCAACTTTTTTTTTTCATACGCGGGATCCAGACCTAATAGTTTTCCGGAATGATTGTTGGGAGCAAAGTCGTACTTTTTCTCCCTAGGGATGAAAAGTAAAAGTGACGTGATGGTATGTCATTGATGAAATAACTTTTATTGTATAGGGCTGACGCCCTATACAATATTCTATTATCTATTACGTAAGTATCTATCTATACATTTTAACGTTTATTTACAGAACACTATGTATTTTGCAGAATGGAAAAACAGTAAATTGGTATTTTGATTTAACAATGTTTTTCTACAAACGTGTTAAAAATGCAACATTTAGCACTCCATAGAGCGTTAAATATGTTACTTTAAAGCACTAGTGCTTTAAAATTTTTAAGGCACTGCAGTTAAAATTGAAATGTCAAACTTTGAAAACAAACGTCAAAATATTTTTTATATTTCATTTATTAACATTAATATTAACAGTACAACTTGCACAACTTGAAAAAGGTTTTTTAGAAGGTTTTTTAAATTTAATTTAAACTGTATTATTGCATTTTTAACACGTTTGTAGAAAAAAACTATTAAAATTTGTTAGAATATACAACAATAAAAGTAGATGTTATTCTATAGTTTTTATGATTTACGTATTGACAGTATAGGCAGTTTTGATGTAATGTAAAGAAAAATATAAAAATGGAATGTCAGTCAATTCAAGTAAAAGTTTTTGTAGGTGTTGTCCTGTAATTGAGAATGAATAAATTATAATTGTTGATATATAAGACGTTTGTAGAAAAAATATTGTATGATATACGTGTTAAAATTACATTTTTAAGGCACTCATTCATGTGAAATGCAGAATTCGCTTCGCTCATTCAAACCTTCACATGCGTGCCTTAAAATTGTATTTTTAACACTTATATCATAAATAACTATTACATTAATAATTTGACTTATATTTGACAGTTCTGCTGTACCTACTTGTTAGTTTTAGTTTTCTAATAAATTGTGTTAGTTACATAAATAAATTATTTAAAAATGAAAAAATGACTTGTTATTTGAGGAAGGTGGAAAAATCATATGTATAACATGGGAGTAAAGGGCCTTTTCCTCCCTTGAATGAATACTGCCATCCGCTACGCGTCGGGTAGTAAACTTCATTCTCGGGAAGAAAAGTAGCACTTTCCTCCCTTGTTATACAAATAGCTATTCCATAGTCTTACCCCTATTAGCTACTATTACCAGCGCTTGAGATGATATACAGCCAAAATATTTTAGAAAAGTTTATTTTAAATGATAAAATATTACTTGACATAATTCTATACAAATGTAAAATCCATAAACCACATTGAGTGGGATGTGAAACAAAAGCCACATACGCTTTTTTATAGTCAACCGTATACCTGCAACGTCGTGTAAAATTTTATTACCATTTTAGCGAGCAAAGACGAAGATAAGGCGAAGAAACAGACAAAGACGGAAATTAATGTTTATGGTTGAAGCACGTACTACCTATGTTTTCGTTATTTCCTGTAATCTTCTAACTCAACTTTAAAAAACTGTTGTTGAGAAACATATTTGAAGCATTCGAGGGAAACGGTTATGATTAATCATCGTTAAAGTTACTCATATTGGTTAAAAAATTGTTAATTGATGGAAGACGGCTCTCTTTCTCTGCGCCTATAGTCTATCTATTATATCGATGAAGGTAACTAAAGAAAAAGCGAAAAGGAAAAATGAAAGACAGCTTACGTTTCATTTCTGTTCAGAGGTGACCAATCAACGTACTACGAAGACGAAAAAGGTTTATACTGTGACGAATTACCGACAGCAAATAACAGGCTCCGTCTCGACAGCTCGTTACGTATGGAGACATCTGGAA
Organism: Diabrotica virgifera virgifera; assembly: GCF_917563875.1. NCBI lineage: Eukaryota > Metazoa > Arthropoda > Insecta > Coleoptera > Chrysomelidae > Diabrotica > Diabrotica virgifera. The sequence goes on from NC_065451.1 coordinate 184,457,304, forward strand.
GAATGACTCATCAGACGAGCGAGGAAAAGATTGCTCGAGAAAGATCGCATACGCATTACTAAAGTTGGGCAGTTCCGTTTTTCTGGAACGTTCAAGAACATGACTTGTATTTTTGTATTCAATATAAATAAGGATGGAATTTTTAGGAGTAGTTAGTCTGTAAAATAAATTCGTCTGTAACTTGTATAAATAAATTCGTACCGAGAGTATTATTTTAACCGTAAGCACGCTACAATACAATACCTATGCAGTTATATTTCGTGGCTGTAGGACATCTAACATTTCAACGATGTAGAGACGTAAATTGCGATATTTATGCATGTTTCATTGATTACCATAAAGCGTTCGATACAGTAAAGCGCGACAAGCTGGTGGAGATATTAACCAATATTGAAATAAACACCTGTGATTTAAGGATTATCAGCAATCTGTACTGGAATCAAACACCATCTATCCGGACAGAGGCAAGAGAATCCGACGATATCAAAATCAAACGTGGGGTCCGTCAGGGATGTATACTATCCCCACTGCTGTTTAACATCTACTCTGAGGAAATCTTTCAAGAAGCAGTGGATGATGTTGAAGCCGGAATTCGAATTAACGGAGAATGTATCAATAACATAAGATACGCAGACGACACGGTGCTATTCGTTAACAGTTCTGAAACCCTCCAGGAGTTAATGAACAGAATCGCATAAGTCAGTCAGAGATACGGACTTTCTTTTTTTATGATGATCTTGAAGAATGAACAGCAATTTGGACGAATCAGTGTGAACGGTCAATAAATAGAAGGAGTAAAAACATACACCAACCTTGGTACGAACGTCAATGAAAATTGGGGCCATTCCATAGAAATCAAATGTAGGATAAAGAAAGCAAGATCTGCATTTCAAAAAATGGCAAAATTATTCAAATGTCATGATTTGTCGATACCCATAAAAGTCAGATTACTACGATGTTATATCTTTCCTATACTGTTGTACAGAGTTGAGTCGTGGACTCTCACAGCTGCCACCTGCAAGAAAATTGAGAATTTTGAAATGTGGCTTTATCGTCGAATCCTGAAGATATCTTATACCGACCACATTACTAATGAGGGTGTTTTGCTGAGAATGCAAAAAGAAAAAGAGCTGTTAATTAAAATAAAAACAGCCAAAATCTAATACTTCAGTCACATCATGAGGAACAGTGAAATATATGGACTGCTGCAACTAATCTTGCAGGGAAAAGTAGAAGGAAAGCGAGGACCAGGAAGGCGAAGGATTTCCTGGCTAAAAAAATCTACGTACATCGTTTAACACAATAACCACAAATCTTTTCAGAGCAGCAGTGTGCAAAGTACAGATTGCCACGATGGTCGCCATCATCCGAAACGGATAGGCACTACAAGAAGAAGAAGGACATCTGGGCGCCGCCGTTTCGGCGGCGGCATTTGAACGTCGCTGTTTGGGCGTCGAACCAAGTGGACGTAAGCCGTTTCGGCGTCGGAACAGTTACTTATTTTACTTTATTACTTTATACTTTATTTTAATTTATATTTGTTGAATAATTTTTGTAGGTTGGATATAAACACATAATTTTATGTAATACGTGTAATACTGTATTTACAAATAAAATATTTCTTTTTTTGTTTGTACTATTTTTTGTTTATTTAAACAACGCTATAGAGTGCTAGCCTAAGATCCGAATAAAGGTCGATCTTTACCCATCTGCTTGCCGGATGAAACATTTTTTTTTATTAAATTTGATACATAGACAAATATTTCTAGTAAAATCGTGTCATAGCTATCCTTAAGGGGGGCCGTAGGGGTTAAAATCAATATTTCAAGCACATTTTTTTTAAAGTATGGTAGAATTTTTTAAATTAAATAGGCATATTCAGTACAATTCATAGATTGTTTAAGAAAACATTCAACGAAAAATATTGAAAAATAAGCCAACTGTGGCAAGTTTTTGAAGACACCTCAAAATACAATGAATATTGCGGTGGACATCAGAACTCATCATTTGATCATGATAAACAAAAAATTCAAAAATATTTTATTAGCTTCTGAGTTTTTCGAGGTAACGCTGTCGAGTTTTTTTAGTTTTATCGACTTTGGGCTTTTTGATATCACTCAGAAGTCAAAACAACGATTTTTTTGCAAAAAGGGTGAAAATCAACATACCTATTTATTATATTTAAACAAAAAATAAGCATAAAACAAAAAATATCTCAACAGCATTACCTCAAGGAATGTCTATCTAAAGAAAATATGTAGGATAGGTATATACAAAATTCCAGGTGGGTCTGTCAAGTAGTTTTTGAGTTACAATGTCTACAGCCTTTGAAAAACGCAGTTTTGAGGAAAAAGCGTTTAAAGTATTGTGAACTTTTATTTTCTATTTTTTTTGTCTGTCAAATCGTAAAGTGATGAACACTAAAGTGAAAATGAGAACAGCTATTGACAATTTCTTACCACGCTCAAGCGCGAACTTGCTGCAAAGCAAGTCGAAGGTAGGGAGATAGTGTTAAATATCCCTACCTTCGACTCGCTTGTTGAACAGCGGTCAACAGCTGTTCTCATTTTCTTTTGTAAATTACTCCGCGATTCTGAAAAATGATATTCCGGTGTGCATCATTTTACGATTTGACAGACAAAAAAAATTGAAATAAAAGTTCACAATATGTACTTTAAACGATTTTTTCTCAAAACTGCTTTTTTCAAAGGCTGTAGACATTGTAACTCAAAAACTACTTGACCTACCCACCTGTTTCATACATAACCGATCTTTCTTCATATTATTGTGTTTGCGTTGTTGTCAGGTCTTTCTTTTTTCGATAAGATAATGAATTTTATTCGAATGGACCAACCTGTAGATATATTTCTCGTTTACAAGTTAGAACAGCACTCATATTTACATTGCATGCACAACACACCTGGTACAAAACAATATAAAGGGTACCCCCCGTTAAGATAGGCAAAATGCCCTCACCCCCAGAATTCAATTTTTTAAATTTTTTTACGTTCTATGCAACTAAAAAATGAGATAACGCGGATTTTTAGCTCGCCACCCCCATTACCCCTCCCCACACAGCCAAAAACGTAGATTATTAGATTTAATTTTTTTTAGTTGGGTTGCAATTGATATAAACATTTCAAAAAATTCACACGTGTAGCTGAGGCTTTTACAAAACATGTCCATTTTTATGGACCCATAGGTCGAGTGTACATAACCTCAAAATTTTTTTAAACTTTTTTAAAGCTTATAACTTTTTTTTGGAGGTCAAATTTTTTTTGCATTTTGTGTAATTTATCAAAAGCTATCTCTCTGATTTTTTTCAGATTTTTCCGTCAGGTGTGCCATCTTGAAAAATCAGGAAAACTGTTTTTTAGGGGGTTTTTGGGAATTTTCTCCACTTTATAGACTGCAACATGGGTCAACTCAAAGTTTTGTTAATAGATTATGTATAATTTGAAATAACTGAGTATTTTAACACCACCACCCCGCCCCACCACCCCCTCCCATTGCCCCCACAGAAACGTCAATTTTTCTGTATTTTTTTTTGTTTAGTTAGGTTGCAATTAATTTTAAAAAATTATGAGGCTTCTACAAAACATATCTATTTTTTATAGACCCGTTGGTCGAGTGTACAATACATATAACCTCAAAATTCCTTTTTTATTTTTTTAAAACGTATTTTTGACTTCCAATCGATATTTTTTTAAACGTCCAATGAATTGTACATCTCTCTCGCGGACGGCCGCTTCAATACGTGTTTAGCGCTCATTTTTAATTAAAATAATAGTTAGTAATAAAACAGTGTCAAAAATTTCTTCAGGCTATTGCAGGGGGGGCTTTAGATTTTGAGTTGGTCACTTTATGACTTTTATAATAATAATTTTTAATTGAGGTATTAAGCCTTGAAAATGGCCATTTTCGCGTTTTTCAAATTTTAAATTAAATGTAACTCGACAACAGTCAATTTTATAGAAAAATCACAAGAGACCTTTTTTGCTCAGGTTTGCCTGGTTTGCAAGCACCTTGTAGATTTGTTATAAGAACCTGTTTTAGAGTAAGTTTGTGCACAAAAATGAATCGGAATAATTTACCTAACGGGACAAGCATACAGCGTGGACTATTTGCATTATTATGCGCCAAACTTAGATGGTTTGGAAAACAAAACATTAAACGATATATACTGTTGTAGATGCAAGTTGCGCAAACGGCAACATAACCATAGGCTGTTGTACGCATACATAGGCAATAATATAATATTTATCGCATGGAAGATATTTTACAAAAATCATCAAGCCAGCAGAATATCTTACAAAACTCTTTGACAATACAGATGTTGTACCTATAGGTACCTGTAATAGACGAAGACAGCGATGAAGACTTTAGAACTGTAAAGTGTAATATCAACGAATATACTCTCCGAATACTCTACGAGTATATACGGAGCTATATATTCTTTGGTAATAATTTTCTTATTCTTTTTATGGTGTTTTACGTGGCAGTAAATGTGAAGCAAAATGACAGTAGGTATAGGCAGAAATATAGGTTATGTAGATGGTACAAGCCAGTGATGTGGTAGGGAGGTTGTTTTTAAGTTTATTCAATAGCAAACTTTATATAATATAGGAAAAAATATTTGTCCGACAAATATGTTGGGCATTTTAATAAGTCCGCATATCAAATGACAGGAATTATATTGGTGGTAAATAGTAGTTTGATTTTTGCATGAGAGTTTAATGAAAGGCTAACAAATCAATTGGATGTTCTGTCCGACAAAATACATGGGACGTTTTCGTAATCTGACGTTCGAAACTTGTAACCTGTTCAACAATTAAAACTTCCCCTGTTTCAGTGTTCCGGTACATCAAAGTTTGTCCGACTAGACACTGTTAAGCTAGGAACAAATTTTCAGTTTGCTATTAATAAACTTGTTTTTGATACACAGTATCCAGGCCTGTATGAGTAACCGCTCAAAAACCTTTAAAAACATAGTTTTTGGGGGGTTTTAGAGGTGTTTTGCACAATTTTTGAATATCCCTGAAAACTCAGTTATTTCAAATTATACCTACATAAACTATAAAAAACCTTGAGTTAATCTATTTTAAAGTCTATAAAATGGAGAAAATCCCTAAAAACCACCGAAAAACCAGTTTTGCGGATTTTTAAAGATGGCGCACCCTACGGAAAAATCTGAAAAAAGTCAGAAATATAGTTTTTGATAAAATACACAAAACACAAAAAAATTAGACATGCAGCCATCACTAAAAAAAGTTATACGTACCTATTAAAAAACAAAAAATGAGGTTATAATATGTTGTACACTCGACCTTTGGTTCCATAAAAATAGATGTTCTGTAAAAGCCTCAATGTGCGTGTGAATTTTTTGTAATTTATAATTTAATAAATTATTAACTATTCTAAATGGGAAATAAGCCACAATTTAACTAAAAAATGATTTTATTAACGTTTCGACGTCCACCACGGACGTCGTTGTCAAAATACAAAATATTAATAAATTAAACAAAAATGTTGTTGCTTGGTAAAAAAATCTTCTAATAATTTAATTTAATCTGACTTATTTATATAGATCGTCCCAAACCCTTTTTTCAGTGCGTCAACAGATTATCGAATTCTCGCTTTCGCATTACAGATGGAAAATAAAATCATTTTTTAGTTAAATTGTGGCTTATTTCCCATTTAGAATAGTCAATTACAAAAATTCCACAAAGAAATAGCTTCAGAACAACATTTATAACTTATTTGCAAACCAACTTAAAAAAGGAGGTGAAAAGGAGGTGGGGGAGGGGAATAGGGGAAGTGGGCTAAAATTGCAGTAAGTCCCAATTTTTTAAAATCATATAGAACGTAAAAAAATAAAAAAAATATTCAGGCTCTATCGACCTCAAAAAATATAATTAGACCCGCAAAAACCCTTACAAAACTTTAAAAAAACATGGTTTTTGGGGGGTTTAAAAGTGTTTCGCCCAATTTTTGAATACCATAATATACTCAATTATTTTAAATTATACATAATCTATTAACAAAACCTTGAGCTGACCTATGTTGCAGTCTATAAAATGGAGAAAATCCCCAAAAACCCCCTAAAAAAACAGTTTTCCTGATTTTTTAAGATGACGCACCTGACGGAAAAATCTGAAAAAAATCACAGAGATAGCTTTTGATAAATTACACAAAATGCAAAAAAAATTGGACCTGCAGCCCCCTCCAAAAAAAAGTTATAAGCTTTAAAAAACTTAAAAAAAATTTGAGGTTATGTACACTCTACCTATGGGTCCATAAAAAATGGACATCTTTTGTAAAAGCCTCAGCTACACGTGTGAATTTTTTGAAATTTTTATATCAATTGTAACCCAACTAAAAAAAATTAAATCTAAAAATTTACGGTTTTGGCTGTGGGGGAGGGGTAAGGGGGATGGCGAGCTAAAAATCCGCGTTATCTCATTTTTTAATTGCATAGAACGTAAAAAAAGTTGAATTCTGGGAGTGAGGGCATTTTGCCTATCTTAACGGGGGGTACCCTTTAAGTTTCCTTATAAAAATAGTAGATAGGTATCTCGGTACCTGTAATCCAATTTAGGTCGATATTTAAACTTTAAAATATGCACCACATATACAATATTAATTTTAATAGCAAAAACATTCAAATATTATACTGATTATGTTGAGATACAGAATGTTGACACGGGTTTATGACATTTTGTTAAAAAATACTTGTTTCCAAGTTCAACAAATATACATGAACGGATAATAGTAATGAGTAAAGCCATAACCTTGATTATATTACCAATTGTTCAACCACGTTGCTATAAGTAAATGAAACGGTTTAGTTTGAAAATTCGTTAGTGTTTTTATGACTACGATAAGGAATTTATTTGATTGAATGCAAAAGAGATTATAGTTTCTGCACCGTGCAAAAACAAAGATAGAAGCATTTTGGTTTCGTGTATGTAGTTCGAAATTTGCAACACTGTGCACTGCAATGATAAGAGTTCTTAATGTACGAGGCGAATCAAAACGTGCTAGATCCACGTCTTGAAATTTTGTCAGGAGGCTAAAGAACATTAAAAAATGTAAATTTTCCAAAAAGTACCCCGCATTTCTCAATCAAAGGGGTATCAATAAATTTCATAAAATTGCACAGTAATTTGTCATTTTTCTGCATGCCCCTTACATCTTCGGAAATTAGTACTTTTAGTTTGGATTTAGCAGAACGAAAAATTTAGGACTTAGCAGGTTTTGATTCTGATGGGCTCAAATAGTAGTGAATCAGTGGTTTCTATGATCTATTATATATTATATAGGGTGTACCAAAAGTAGCCAAACGGCCGAATATCCGCGAAATATACATCGGATCAAAAAACTGACACGTACGTTTTCAATATTTTTCAAAGATCTATCGAATGGTACCAAACACGACACTGGGGGTTAACTTTAAAATCTTAAATAGGAACCCGCATTTTTTATTACAGATTCGGATTGGGTACGCAAAAATAAGTAATTTTTATTCGAGACATTTTTTCGAATGGCGCTATAATCGGAAAAAACTATTTATCCTGATACCCTAGGCAAATTGTAGAAACGGTCTAATATCTCGAGAAATACACTTCCAAATGAAAAACCAAAAACATTGTTTTTATTACTTTTCCAGAACCTATCGAATAACACTAAACACGACCCCCGCTCCATCCCCTGGAGGTGGGGTGGGGGTAACTTTAAAATCTTAAATAGGAACCCCCATTTTTTATTGCAGATTTGAATATCTCTTAAAAAAGTAAGTAACATTTATTTGACACGATTTTTAGATTTATTGATAGATGGCGCTAATAAATCGTATTTTTCCAATTACAGCGCCATCTATCAACAATTGTAAAAAATGTCCCGAATAAATATTCCTTATTTTTTATGAGGAATCCAGATCTGCAATAAAAACTGGGGTTCCTATTTAAGATTTCAAAGTTACCCCCACCCCACCTCCATGGCATGGAGTGGAGGGCCGTGTTTAGTGTTATTTGATCGATTTTTTTAAAAATATTAAACACATGTTTTTTGGTTTTCATTTAGAAGTGTATTTCTCGAGATATTAGACCGTTTCTATAATTTACTTAGTGTATCACGATAAATCATTTTTTTTCGATTATAGCGCCATCTATCCACAATTCGAAAAATATCTCGAATAAAAATTACTTATTTTGACGTAAGGATCCAAATCTGCAATAAAAAATGGGGATTCCTATTTAAGATTTTAAAGTTACCCCCAATCCCACCTCCAGGGGGTGGAGTGGGGAGCCGTGTTTGGTATCATTCGATAGATTTTTAAAAAATGCTAAACATGTATTTTTCAGTTTTTCCATCGAATGTTCATTTCGCGAAATATTCTGTCCCGCCACTTTTGGGACACCCTGTAATATACAGGCCTCATGAGATTTTTCTTCTTCTTCAAATGCAAATCCACTAATGGATGTTAGTGGATCACATTTTCCATTAACTCTCTGTTTCTTGCAATGCGTATCAGATATTGTATGTCGTTAATCCCTGTCCATTGCCTTATGTTTCGGAGCCAGGATATTTTCTTGCGTCCTATCCCTCTCTTGCCTTCAATTTTACCCTGGATTATAAGTTGAAGGAACTGGTATTTTTCGTTTCGCATGATGTGACCCAAATACGCCGTTTTTCTTTTCTTGATGTTTTCGAAAAGCTGGCGTTCTTGGTTGATTCTTTTAAGGACATCTATATTTGTGACTTTCGCCGTCCATCGTATCTTTAGGATACGGCGATAAAGCCAGATTTCGAAGGCTTCTAATCTGTTTATATCCCTCGTTTTGAGTGTCCAGCCCTCTATGCCATATAGCAGCACCGACCACACGTAGCATTTAGTAAACCTTAGTCTCAGTGTAAGGTCGAACTCTGAGCAGGTCAGTATCTTCCTGAATTTTACGAAAGCTTGTCGAGCTGGCTCAATGCGACATTTTAGTTCCCTGTCCGATGCCCAGTCTAGCCACGTTCCCAGGTATTTAAATTTGCTCACTCTTTCAATGGACTTAGTATTCAGTGTTATGGTGGAGTTTTCAAATGCATCCAAGTTTCTGGAGATGATCATGAATTTGGTCTTTTTGGTATTAATCTCTAATCCCATTCACTTACTGTATTCTCCGATTATAGTGACAAGTTGTTGAAGATCTGCTATGTTGTCACACATTAAGACAGCATCATCAGCATATCGTATGTTGTTGATCAATACTCCATTCACTTTGATTCCCATCTCTGCATCTTCCAAAGACTCTTGAAATATGGCTTCCGAATAAAAGAGGAGAAAGCACACATCCCTGCCGAACACCTCTTTGAGTGTTCTTGAGCTTTAGATACGTTTAAACACTATGCATGCGCTTTTTAGATACATACGTTTAAACATTATTAACCAGTGATAAACTCCATTTTTTTTACAGTTCTCACTATTTTTAAAGAATGAACATTAGATTTTTAAAGAGAAAAAGGCAGTTTTTGTTTTTATTTGCTTCAGAGTAGGATCACCATCTACAGATAGCTATTTCTGCATCTCATGCGTCATCGGTGGAGCTATGCAGTCACAACTCTAAACCAAATATCAACAGGTTGCCTATTTAAGGGAAATCACCGCGATGCAATAATTCCACCTTTCAGACGCAAAACAGCGACATCTCTTAATTTTCAATTTCTAGATGTTAAATAATATGTAGAATTGAAAAACAAAACTCTTTCTTGTATAATTTTTTGGTAGCAGTAATTTCTCTGGAGTTATAGGCGAAAATATGGGCGCGAAAGTAATAAATTTTCGATTTTTTTCAGATTTTATTAAATAAATAATTGAGCACAAGATTTGCGACTGGCGCATATCCTTGTGGCGACACGCTTCAATTACTATTTTTTTTAATTACTATTACTAGTTTAATTTTAATTTTTAATAACTTTTTCAAACTGAAATAATACGTCCCATTTAAAATTCACATTTAATATACAAACCGTATGCATAGAAGGGCCTGTTAAGTTTTAAGAAACGAAATATATCCCTATTCAGGTAAAATGCCTTTTCAGCTTTTAAAACACCAGATCTAATAAATTATCGCCTGTCTGGCCATATGGTAAAACCACATAAAGACAAATTAATGTTTGTAGTCTAGTTCTAGTTTAGTCCGTTCAGTCACATCCCAGCGGGCGTCGGAATAGGTCAACAACACAACCTTACGAGATATAAGCAAAACACGTATTTTTAACAAAATAAATAAATATATTATTGACAGACAGTTTGTTGTTTTTACATTTATTTATGATTATTTGTTTCCGTGGACAATAAGGTTATTACACGCAACTCAACCACCCCACGGTACATCCTGATTATTTATGCAAAGTACATCCTGAAATGATTCCTGAAAAAAGTGGACTCCTATGGAAAATGTCTATTATGGTCTGCTTTTCAAAAGACCCCGCCTGGACTAAAAATCTAAAACCTTGAACCGAAGATTAAGAAATGGCGTCCAGGAAATTTAGTACTGTTAAAAGGGGTTAATGTGAGTAAATTTCCTACAGAGTAGTTTAAATTGAAAAGGAGACATGGCGTTAAGTTCATATTGATTCAAAGAAATTAATTTTCAGACTTTTAACACACAACATCATAAAAATGATGATCATATAATACTAGAACGAATACGAAAGCAATAAAAAAAAGCATAAATGCTCGAGGTGACGACGATAAAACTTTTGTCATCGACCAAACCATAAAATTAACTCAATATGTGTAAAACTCAAGATTGAATTTAAAAAAATCCAGTATAGAGGTACTACAATTTTTTGTCTTCATTTTTAGTTTATAAAATTTTAGGTTTAATATAAACAAGAATAAAAAAACCTTTAGACGCGGTAAAAAAAATCTTAAAAAAAATAACAGTGAAATTTGTGCACCCCATAAAAATTTTATGGAGTTTTGTTCCCTTAAACCCCCCCCCCCCTCCCAAACTTTTGTGTACGTTCCAATTAAATTATTATTGTGGTATCAGTAGTTAAACACAATGTTTTTAAAACTTTTTTGCCTATTAGTATTTTTTCGATAAGCCAGTTTTTATCGAGATACGGCTTCTTTTTTAATATGTTTACATAAAATTTTTATGGGGATTTTGTTCCTTTAAACCCACCAAATGTTTGTGTACTTTCCAATTAAACTATTATTGTGGCACCATTAGTTAAACACAGTGTTTTTAAAACTTTTTTGCCTCTTAGTATTTTTTCGATAAGTCACCTTTTACCGACATGTGGCTTCTTTTTTAATATGTTTCAAAACATACATAAAAATGTAAATTATAAATAAATTTTCAGATTATTAAGGTCTCTGTAATCGTATTTACCCATATACAAATATGTGGTGGATATTCAAAATATCTCGATAAACACTGGCTTATCGAAAAGTACTGAGAGGCAAAAAAGTTTTAAAAATATTGTGTTTAACTAATGGTACCACAATAATAATTTAATTGGAACGTACACAAAACTTTGGAGGGATTTAAGGGAACTAAAATTTTTATGGAGTGCATAAATTTCACTATAATTTTTTTTAAGATGTTCCTGCCATAAGAATGTCGCATGCCCATTTTCAGTAAAAAAATCTATAATAGTTTTCGAGATATTGAAAAAAACCGATTTTCATTTTGTAACTTAAAAGGGATGTAACTTTTTTTTAAATGCACATTTGTACTAAGGTAAGTTACCTTCAATCGAACTATTTTTGGTCCCAGATATGTGGTTTAATTTATGACCTGCATTTTTGTTACACCCTGTATATTAAGCCAAATGATAATAAATAAAGTAGTAGGTATAAAGACGGCGACAGACGGTTCCCCAATAGGAGACCATCAATGGGAAGATGATGAAAACGATGGAATGACAATTTACTGGAGGCTCATTGAAAAACAGTCAGCTCAGTTGAACAAGAAGAAGAAGAACATGATACAAATCGACCACCCACCACGCAAGTTATAATATAACAGTAATAACAGTTAAGTAGTTAGTCATAAGCTCAAGGGTAAAAATAACCTGCTAAATTGGTATTGCCTTTTTTAGTACTACCGTTTTAAACTGATACACCTGGTATTGGCAAACATTAAATTTTGTATGTACAGAAAATTGGCTAGAAATAGGAAAAATTGAAAAATACAATAAATTGAATAAATCATAGTTTTAATACAGAAAACTTCTTTATCGGCAGTACAAAACGATCTGATTGGCCCAAAAGTTGATAAGCTAAGCAGTCAAAAACTTACCCGACTTCGACTTAACTAATTTCCGCTACACCTCATCGTCGTCGATTGTTCGAATTTACTGTGTTCAAACCGTGAAAGACCGTCAAGAACTGTAATTAAAAAATGTTGTCGAGAGGTACTACAATCCAGCCATCGTTCAACATAACCGACAACTTTGTACAATTTGAATGTGAATTGAGAACGAAAAAAGTAAAAAATAAAAAAGATTTAACGCGCGCTTTGTCGCTTCAACAGTACCACCACGGTACCGCCAATATTCAATATCGCGCCTTGCGCGTTCAACTTCGACATAAGTTAAAGTTAAGTACCACCATGATAGACTAAACTAAATGTTTTAATGTTGTATGTATGTGTAGCAACAGAGGCGGAGTCAAAGTACTAATAAAATGAAACAAAATAATAATTGATGTATGTATTGTACAAAAAATGCAACAAAAACTATTTTTTGAAGAACTGAAATTTGTAGATTCCGAATTATTATTTTAGTCAATTTATGCATGCTTATAAAAGTACTTTTTCTTTGAGTCGGATTATTACCAAACAGAACAGGGATCATAAACAAATAAGCCAGTCTCCGACGAACAAGGTTTATTTCACTCAAAATGTTTTGTGTAAATACTGCTTTACTTCTCAACGGTGGCGCCCAAAATCCCGACAGCCAAAATCCCGACGGCCTAAACACCGACACGACAGAATCCCGACACGCCCGACATGCAACAATCCTCGCATAAGCAAAAATCCCGACCACTACATTTTGAATATTTATTGTTTCCTTTTCAAATGCAATACCAAATCATATTATAGAGTATTGAAATTGAAAAACTAATTACTTACTAATAAGTACGGGTACTAATTATTATGTATTTTAAAAGAAAAAAATCATTAAACACTTCATTTTATAATATAAAAGCTATATTTACTGAAATGGAAATGACATAATAATATCTATTATATGAAAGTAAACTTGAATTCAGGATTTGATTATACATTAATATTGGACTATAATATTGGCAAAAAAAAATAATTTAATTCATATACCCATGTTAGAAATTTTATTTAGAAAATTAGTTCATATTACATAAATGGTAAATACTTTTTTGTTTAGTAACAAAAAATAAAAAACAGACGGTCATAAACAAAAAAACCAGAAATAAATGTAATTATATGTTAAAAAGGAACTTATGAAACCAGTCGGGATTCTGGCGTGTCGGGATTTTGGCCTGTCGGGATTCTGGCGTGTCGGTATTTTGGCCGTCGGGATTCTGGCGTGTCGGGATTTTGGCCTGTCGGGATTCTGGCGTGTCGGTATTTTGGCCGTCGGGATTTTGGCTGTCGGGATTTTGGCTATCGGGATTTTGGGGTAGACCCACTTCTCAAATGTTTAAGCTTTGGTACTTATTTTAAAAATAGGCATCTCTATAACAGTATAAATAAAAATTCTACTCTACAGCTATACCTAGCTTCAGAAGATAATAGATATGGTTTGCTCAGGCAACACCATCTCTACCATGACAGTCAAGCAGCGCTCAGGGCTTTGGAAACGCCCAAAGTTAGCTATAAGCTGGGTCTTGGATGCAAGAGAGCACTGACTGATGTTGAACTGAACTAGAGGGTCTACGTGATATGGGTACCGGGGCACACAGATGTGGAAGGGAACGAGTAAGCTCACACCCTGAAAAGACAGTGCTCATCCACTCTGTCTGTGGTTGTGGTACCCAAACCTGTGTTTGGGGTGCCCCTCAATACTGGTCGTGGTAATCTCAAGGAGCTTCTTCTGCGGAGGTTCCAGGACTCCTGGGCCAGTTGTGAAGGTATGAGGCAGGTTATGCTCCACCTTATGGGGCCATCCAAAAGACTTACAGCACAACTTCTCCTTCTAGACCATAGAAGGTGCTCTCTGGTGGCCACTATGCTTTCCGGCAACTGTAGAGTCTTCATCTGCTTGGATTGGACCACAGTGCCTCTATGTGATAAGGAGGAGGAAACATCTGGTTTCCATGTCCTCTGGAAGTGCATGGAACTGGCCTAACAGAGGTACCAGATACTTGGTTCGGCCTCTATACAGCCGATCCAAATGACGGAGTTGTGGCTTTCTGTGAGGCCATAAGGCCATAAGGTGTAAATGTCTTGAAATAGAAGAACTGCATCAAACGAATGATACGTTTAATATGCACAAAAAATTGTAAGAAATATCTGGACCGTACAGGTCAACAGCAAGTAGTCTCCTTGATAAACAAGAAAATATTATAGTTTAGGAACAAAAAAAAACTGAAGAGTAGGCGGAAATATATTGAGGAACTGTTTGATGATAAAAGAACAGAAATTCAAATTGAAAATAAATCGACTGGGCAAAAAAAACTGTGGATGAAACGGAAAGAGCTATAAAATTAGCAAAAAATTGGAAAGCAACTGGACCAGATGAAATTTCCAGCTAAACGATCAAACCACTCGACGATAAAGGTAAATATTCTCTTCTAAACCCCTTCAATAAAATATTCGAAACAGGACATATACCAAACAGTTTAAAACAAAGAGCTTGGTTAAGATTTTTGGATTATTTTGAAGATAAATGTTATTTCATCGACAAACATTGTTAGTCCAGGCTGTATCGTCGCCCCCGTTAAGTAAATTATTCCGATTCGATTTTTCTGCACAAACTTACTCAAAAGAGGTCCTTATAACAAATCCACAGGGTGCCAGGCGGTACCGTGGTCGAAACATTGTTTAAACAATTTCTTTAAACAAATTAACAAAAACAATTTTTTCACTTCAGACAATTTTTTTTAGATCATTTGGGTCATTCGGAGCAAAAAAAGTCACCTGTGATTTTTCTTTAAAATTGATTGTTGTCGAGTTATACGCAATTTAAAATTTTAAAAATAATGACCGTTTTCATGGCTTAATAACTCGGTTGAAAATTATTATTATGAAAGTCAGAAAGTCACCACTACAAGATTCTGAAGTAAATTTTGTCATTATTTTATTACTAAGCTGATATTTTTAATTATTAACAATGAACGCTAAGAGCGTATTGAGGCGGCCGTTAATGTGAGTTCGAGTGAGATGCACCATTGGACGACCAGAATGGTGTATCTCTTTCGCACTCACCATTGACGGCCGCCTAATATACGCTTAGCGCTCATTGTTGATAATTAAAAATAACCGCTTAGTAATACAGTAATGACACAAATTTCTTCAGGATCTTGTAGGAGGGACTTTAAACTTTGATTTGGCCACTTCCTGACTTTCATAACAATAATTTTTAACCGAGTTATTAAGCCTTGAAAATGGTTATTTTCGCATTTTCCAAATTTTAAATGCGGTATAACTCGACAATAATCAATTTGAGAGAAAAATCCCAAGAGACCCTTTCTGCTCAGAATGACCCAAATGACCTAAAAAAAAATTTGTCCGAAGTTAAAAAATTGTTTTTGTGAATTTGTTTAAAAAAATTGTTTAAAATTTTTTTCTGGATTTGTTACAAGGACCTCTTTTTGAGTAAGTTTGTGCAAAAAAATCGAATCGGAATAATTTACCTAACGGGGGCGGCGATACAGCCTGGACTATGTGTACTTTACAATCCATGTGGGTTAATACTGAAAGATAAGAAAGTCTCTGTCCTTTCTCCAAAATAACTTGCTTTCTGATATAAAATATACTAAGTCAAAGTTCAACCACATTTTGCGAATCCTTCAATGATCATTACTATTACAACAAAATTCCATCGATCGTAAGTCATAAGCCCATTGTTTAAGGAATGATTTAATACAAATTTACAAACACAGTCGATACAGGAAACTCCAACAATGACTCGAAAATTTATTAACGATTATTTTTAATCGGTTCACAAAAGTTTTACATAATTTTTTTATCGTATCAACTCCTCGTCGAGTTACTTTGTTAAATTACCAGTCAAGCAGTCGTCGTTTATGCAGGGTAAACTCTTCCATTATACGGGTTGTCCCTCGGGGTTTGTTGATTGTTTCGTAGTAAAAATGACCTTAATGAAGACCAACATTAGAGTAAGGATAGAAGGAATAGGCTCTTGATTATGTATTTAGAAAGGAACTACAACGTTAACGGGGTTTTATTGTTTCCTATAGTCAATGGACCTCTAAATATGAAAAAACCGCGGAGTGCTACCATTTAAAGAGGTGCGTTGTTGAGAAAGGGGTGAATTAGTCCCTAGGCATAGGGCGAATTAGGGTGAGTTCTATGCACTTTTGGTGCAAACATGTCTACAGGGTTAAATCTACTATTGAAATATCACATTTTAAAGTCAAAAATATTTTTTTTACAAAAATATATTCAAAAGAAAAGCAAGAGAAAAACACGAAAGATAGCAATTTTGTTTTTTGCCCCATAACTTTTTTCTACGGGGATATAGGTATAGGCAGTGCTGTTTTTGTGACGGTACGCGCCGGTACGCCGGCAACCGGTACCTCTTGGGACAAAAATAAAAAAAAAACAACAAAATTATAGACAAATTTCTGAATTTTTTCCTTGCTCCCAAATAGCTTTAAAAAGCCCTTATTACGGATAAATTTAAAATGTTTTCCCGGGGCGGACCCCCTTATGAACACTCCCCTGACCCTCCGGAACATTGCGTACCGGAACTAGAAGAATTTAATGGCATATTATAACATAATTTTTAATTCCAAATAATTTTTCTCATTAACACTTTTTCGATATTTTGAAATATAAAGCTACTTTACTCTTGAGCGCAATTCATATTTTTTGACATACCTCGTACACTATTGACAAAATTTTATATATGATGATTGCATCTTAGGTTTTAGATTATGCAGAGCATTTTACAAAGAATAACTCTTTTTTATAAAGTTAATAATAAAAAAGTTTTCCATATGTTTCCAGCTTAGTGTATTGGATGTGTATGTGACATTTTGTAAAAGCATATCTTGTTTAAAAATGGTCCTAGAGGTTTTACCAATACACAGTCTTAACGTAAATAAAATAAGTTTTCTTTTTTATTGCACAATGTATATACCTAAATATACAACAAAAAAAAGTTATAATAAGAAATTTAAAAATAATCGTATAATATATCAAAAATCATTAAAAGTATACAAATTTGAAAAACCATATCTTGTTTAAAAATAGTCACGATAAACCATTTTAAAGATAATTGATTTTTCTTCCTATTAAATGTAACATTGCACATAGCTAAAGCTGCGTAGAAAAAAGTTACAGAACAAATGTTTGCGAAGTAACAAGGAAAATGTCCCAAAATCGCTGTGAGTGACGAACTTTGAAAAATCATAATTTGGAAACTATAAATCATAGGGACTTATACCAAAGCTCACTTTAAAGAAAAAGGATGGAAGTTTTTTTTTGTGAAGCAATGCCTATACCCATATCCCCACTGAAAAAAGTTTTGGGATAAACAACAAAATTGCCATCTTTCTTGTTTTTTTCTTGCTTTTCTTTTGAATATATTTTTGTAAAAAAAAATATTTTTGACTTTCAAATATGATATTTCTATAATAAATTTAACCTGAAACAATTTTCCTGTAGACATGTTTGCACCAACCCTTGTTGAGCTGCCCCCCCCCCCCCCACTTGCAAAAATTAAAAAACAAATAGCCCTGATTTATGAGCTATTTATGAGCTTTCATATACCGCAAATTAAAATTTTGAGCTCGTTCTACTGAGCAGGAATTTAATACTTTAGTGGGGGGGGGGCTGAGTCAGCCCCCCCCCCATTACTTAAAAATAGGAATATTGAATCAGTTTTTGCGGCAGAATTACGAGCTATTTATGAGCTCTTGAAATTATATAGTTTCGATTTTTGAGCTCATCCCCTTCACCCCCAAACAACCCTTTAATTGATTTAACTTAAGAGAAAAATGCTGAGAAAACCTAAAATATATCGTATTGCGGATATAATTCCTATAGCGTATATACTCTAAGAATAAACTATTAAATCACGTGCATTTCGATTATTGAGCTACAACCCCTTCGCAAGAAAACCACCCTATCTTCCAGGCTTAAGAGAAAGTTGTACTTAAAATGCATTAAATTAATTATTTGGCGACTACATATCATTTAAGAGGATCGGTACGTTTTTTCGGCTGTAATGCTATTCAAATGGGGATTCATTTTTTTCGAATCCTGAGAAAACTAATAAGTATTTTTTAAAAATTTAAAAGCAGAATGAAAGATTGCGTTATTAGCGAGGGCCAAAAGTCCCTGAGAACTTCTATAATGTTTATTTTAATAAGTTACAGGGGTGAAAAACTGAGAGAAAATTTAGTGTTATTTTTAATTTCAAATATCTCATTCAAAATAAACTTTTTATTTATTCTAAGGGACTTTCGGCCCTCGGTAATAATTTAGTCTTTCATTCTGCGTTTAGATTTTTCAAAAATATTTATTGGTTTTTTCAGGATTCGAAAAAAATGAACACAATGTCCGTGGTAATTTTCCAAATCTATCTTTGTCATACAACGCACTCAGTCGAAGAGAATATTGTCATTCAGACACTGACAATCAGTGACAATTTTAAATAATTATTTGACATGAATCGGGAGTAATTTAAGTTGTTGATTAAATAATATTGATGTATAGTGTATTTGATAAATAATTGATTTAAAAGGTGAACTTTATAATGGTAGGGGAGCCCAAGCGGGGATTTTTGCAGTTACTCGAGCGCGTCAGATTATCATATGGATAGAAACCTGGTACCCTGCAGATGTACCTCTACCATATAATGGCTCTTAACACAGGGGAGTTCGTTAAGGGGGGCCCGAAAAAAACAATATATCCTTAAAAAAACTCGAAATTGTCAGATTAAGATAAGGTAAGTTAAGTACATGCAAAAGAGTGTACAGTCGGAAAAATGAAAGAATACCCATGAACGAACATATAAAACACGCTGTATTTTCCTGTCACCGTGTCACAAAGAAAATTATCCAGTGCAAGTACATGTAACAATAATTATTACATGTACTTGCGCTGGCCAATTTTTTGTGTGACACGTTGACAGGAAAATACAGCGTGTTTTATATGTTCGTTCATGGGTATTCTTTCATTTTTCCTACTGTATATTTCAAAAATCTGACGATTTGAGCCAGGCGTAAGGAAATGGGTGAGTCCCAAAATTTCACAAGAAAAAAGTGAATATTTCGCGAAATGAATAACAGATCGAAAAACTACAAAACATGTGCTCAATATTTTTTAAAAATCTATCGAATGATACCAAATACGACTTCCCACAGAGAGGGGTAGGGGGTAAATTAAATATTTTAAATACGAATCCCGCAATATTTCGCGAAATGAACATCAGATCGAAGAACTGTAAAATACACTTATTTAATATTTTTAAAAAATCTATCGAATGACACCAAACAATATCCCCCACGGAGGTGGGGTGGGGGGTTACTTTAAAATCTTAAATAGGAGCCCCCATTTTTTATTGCAGATTTGGATTCCTTACGAAAAAATAAGTAACTTTTATTCGAAACATTTTTTCAAATTATGCATAGATGGCGTTATAATCGGAAAAAACGATTGTTGGAAATGGAAAATTAAATTAAAAAATGGCAAGCGCCCACTAAAATGGAAAATGGTACTTAACTTTTTTTGGTTTTAGGACCTACTCTTCACA
The DNA here is from genome assembly GCF_917563875.1 of Diabrotica virgifera virgifera. Classification (NCBI taxonomy): domain Eukaryota; kingdom Metazoa; phylum Arthropoda; class Insecta; order Coleoptera; family Chrysomelidae; genus Diabrotica; species Diabrotica virgifera. The sequence continues at coordinate 184,477,236 of NC_065451.1, forward strand.
ACCCATACTTTGCTCCCCTACCATAAAAAGTTATTTAAAGTGTATTATTTATGGAAGATATAAGCAGATAATACATGAAGATATATTCTGTGATCCAAGTATTTTCTTGTTAAATATGTTCAAAATTGTAAGCGTTCCATAGTAACACATAACATAGTATTAAAAAATCACTTTAACACTTTTCCTCTTTTCTCGATTGAGTATTAGTTTTTGTTGTAGGTACATTTAAATTATTACAATCACTAAATACATAGCTAGTGAAAAAATTATTACATTTATTAACTGAATTAATAATTTGCAATTATACAAAAAATAACAGTTATTCAAGAACATTCAAAAGCCATCTCTTTAAGCTAGTTATGACATTGTCAAGTAGAATGACATTCTAGTAATATGTACATACATTTCCATACCAGTGTGAATTTTACTACACGTAATTTGCCATGTAAAGACAGAAAAGGTAGGGATAGCCGTAAAATATTTGCGAATTATGTACCCATGGCCTTAATAATTTATAAGCTTCCAAATTACGCGCATTTAAATCAGTAAATTGCAATTTATTTTGTATAGTGCAGTCACTGAAAGTAAAAAATCAACGATTACCTTCAATTTCGGTGAACCTTCATCGATTTTCACGAAAATCGGTCAGTGGTTAGAGGATACCTCAAAAAACAACGGTGACATGGTACCACCTTGCGCCTTTACCCTGAGGGTGGAAATTCGCCCCTTCTCGGGGGTGAAAATTATTTTATAAAAAATAACTGCACAAATCTATAAAAGAACAAATTATAAGCAAAATTTATTATATAAAGTTATTAAAATAAGTCAATACTTTTTAAGTTATTAAAGATCAAAGATTTTAATTATTCGTGAAAAAAATGCATGTTTTGAAGCGGTTTTTCGTAAATCACTGAAAAACTGTAAGTTTTTACAAAAAAGTTAATAGTAGTTTTATTCGTATAGCTTATATTCTAAGAATAAACTCTTAAATCACGCGCCTTTCGATTATTGAGCTACAACCCCTTCGAAAGAAAACCATCCCATATTCCTGGCTTAAGAGAGAGTTGTACTTAAAATAATTTAAATTAATTATTTGGCGACTAGATATCGTTTAATAATTTATGAGCTCGCAAAATATACGCATCTCAATTATTGAATTGCCATTTTCTTTCTATAGTGCAGTCACTGAAGGTAAAAATCAACTATGACCTTCGATTTCGGTAAATCTCCATTCATTTTCACTAAAATTGGTGAGGGGATTTTGATGCTATCAACTTTTTCTGGAGCTCATTTTTGATAGGTATTTCTTAGTACTTTGACAAGTATTTAGTACCTAAGTGTTATAAAATGTATCTCTTTCCCGTTATTTAAGCTTGAATCCTTAGATTTAAACAGTCGCAGAAAAAAATATACTTAATTACCAATAACTTACTTTAAATTAACATTCAAGGGTTTTTCAAGTAAGCAATTTATTATATTTTTTATTAGCTTCAATTTTAGTGATGAACACTTTTTTGTAAAAACTTACAGTTTTTGAGTTATTTATAGGTTTGTTCGTAGTACGATCCAAACGATCAGCAACCGTTGCCAACCATCAGACGAATGCGCAGTTAATAGTTAGCGCTGCGCAGTTACCATTTAGAGATCGTAGACTACGAACACGCATGCGTCTGATGGTTGGAAACGGTTGCTGATCGTTCTACGAACAAACCTTATGAAAAATCGTTTTAAAGCATGCATTTTCTTTCACACAAATTAAAATATTTGATCTTTAATAACTCAAAAAGTATTGATTTATTTTAATCACATTATATAACAAATTTTGCTTACAATTTGTCCCTCTCTCGATTTGTGGGGTTATTTTTAATAAAGTAATTTTCACCCCCGAGAAGGGGTGGCATATACCCCAGGTTAAAACCCCAAGTTGTTATTGTTAATTCGTGAAAATGAATGGAGATTTACCGAAATCGAAGGTTTACCTCATAAATTATTAAACGATATGTAGTCGCCAAATAATTAATTTAAATTATTTTAAGTACAACTCTCTCTTAAGCCGGGAATATGGGATGGTTTTCTTGCGAAGAGGTTGTAGCTCTATTATCGAAAGGCGCGTGATTTAAGAGTTTATTCTTAGAATATAAGCTATACGAATTAAACTACTATTAACTTTTTTGTAAAAACTTACACAGTTTTTCATTGATTTACGAAAAACCGCTTCACAACATGCATTTTTTTCACGAATAATTAAAATCTTTGATCTTTAATAACTTAAAAAGTATTGACTTATTTTATTAACTTTATATAATAAATTTTTCTTTTAATTTGTTCTTTTATTGATTTGTGCAGTTATTTTTAATAAAATAATTTTCACCCCCGGGAAGGGGCGGTATCCACCCTCAGGGTAAAGGCGCAATGTGGTACCATGTCACCTTTGTTTCTTGACGTATCCTCTAACCACTGACCAATTTTCGTAAAAATCGATGAAGGTTCACCGAAATTGAAGGTAATCGTTGATTTTGACTTTCAGTGACTGCACTATACAAAATAAATTGCAATTTACTGATCTAAATGCGCGTAATTTGGAAGCTTATAAATTATTCAATGATATGTATTCTTGTTCTCATGATCATTTTTCAGTGCGTCACAGTTTTTCGATTTCTCTCTAATGCATTAAGTTTGATGAGACGGAAAAAGCGGTAGCTCCGTGATTAAACACAAAAATAATGCAGCATTACAATGGTTATATACATAAGATGTCTATTCCTAACCTACGTTTGATTCGTTGATATTTAGAATGCGCGATTTTTCTAGCCAATCAAATACAAGTACATATTACGAACATTTGACGAAAACTTCGTCCATTTTGGCCATTTTTTAGAAGTGTCAAAGAGTCAAGTGACGGTTATTATTCAGGTCAGTATTTTGTGTACCTGTCATTTTGAAATTTCGAATTCGACTTCCCTTGTGTTTCACAACTTTTTTGTGCATTATTTTGTGTTTTGGTTTAGAATTTAGTTCGTTAAAAGTTAGTTTTGTATTTTGGTTTAGAATTTAATTCGTTAGAAGTTAGTTTATACTCCAGGTCATTATGCAAGAAAAATATCCATAGTAAGGAGACGTAACTCATGGCTGAAGAACCTTAGGAACTGGTTTGGATGTAATAACAATGAATTATTTAGAGCCGCGGTTTCAGAAATAAAGATCGCTCTGATGATTACCAACTTTTTAAGCGGAGACAGCACCTAGAGAAGAAGATAAAAACACAGTTTATGGATAGTTTTGTGTCATTTTTTTAATATTTATAAATTTAATTAACAATATTGTTTACTTTTTAATTTTATTCCCCTTTAGAAAAAATACCTACATGTTAATATTATATTGTGTAAAAATCAAATCTACTAAATTACTAATTAGTTTAATTTCACAAGCTTTTCATCTAAAGTACGATTCTGGCATCTGTCAGATTCGTCAATAATTACATGAAATAAGTCTCGACACACCCAATACAGTATATGACGTCATAATTAATGACGCACTGAAAAATGATCATGAGAACAAGAATAGTCGCCAAATAATTAGTTTAATGCATTTTAAGCATAACTTTCTCTTACGTTGGGAAAATAGGGTGGTTTTCTTGCGAAGGGGTTGTAGCTCAATAATCAAAATGCACGTGATTTAATAGTTTAATCTAGCTATAGGAATTATATCCGCAATACGATATATTTTAAGTTTTCTCAGCATTTTTCTCTTAAGTTAAATCAATTAAAGGGTTGTTTAGGGTGAAGGGGGTGAGCTCAAAAATCGAAACTATATAATTTCAAGAGCTCATAAATAGCTCGTAATTCTGCCGCAAAAACTAATTAAATATTCCTATTTTTAAGTAGTGGGGGGCTGACTCAGCCCCCCCACTAAAGTATCAAATTCCTGCTCAGTGGAACGAGCTCAAAATTTTTAGTTTGCGGAATATGAGAGCTCATAAATAGCTCATAACTCAGGGCTATTTGTTTTTTGATTTTTGCAAGTGGGGGGGGGGGGGCAGCTCAACACGGGTTTTGCACCAAATGCGCATAGAACTCACCTTAATTCCCTGTGCCCGGACAAATAATCCCCGGACAAAAAATCCCCACAAATTATCCCTGGACAAAAAAACCCCGGACAAATAATCCCCGGACAAAAAATCCCGGACAAATAATCCCCACAAATTTTTTTGGATAAAATATCCCCACAACAAATCCCGAACAAAAAATCCTGCAGAAATATTTGCTGCCGAATAGTTCTCTAAAAGTTTTCCCGAAATTTTACCAAATTTATAATTCCAATTTCATGCCGAAAACTTCAAATTTTACATGACAAAAGAGTGTGAGTTTTTTCAAAAATCGTGGAAGTTATGGGGAATGAGCTAAGGCCCCGTTTTCATGACAGGCGCTTAACGCGCGTTTTGATAACGCGCGATAACTATGCACATACTTTTTACTGAAGACCGTTCACATGCTAACGCGCGTTTTAGGTCATTAAGACGCGCGTTGGCATGTGAACGAATGCACGAAAAGCGCCTGTCATGAAAACGGGACCTTACTTAGCTCATTCCCCATATTTATTTTCAACGATTTTTGAAAAAACTCACACTTTTTTGACATGTATAATTTAAAGTTTTCAGCATGGAATTGGAATTCGAAATTTATTAAAATTTCAGAAAAACTTTTAGAGAACTATTCGACAGCAAATATTTCTCGGGGATTTTTTGTCCGGGATTTTTTGTGGGGATATTTTTTTCCAAAAAAATTTGTGGGGATTATTTGTCCGGGATATTTTGTGTGGACTTTTTGTCCGGGGATTATTTGTCCGGGATTTTTTGTGGGGATATTTTGTCCAAAAAAATTTGTGGGGATTATTTGTCCGGGATATTTTGTGTGGACTTTTTGTCCGGGGATTATTTGTCCGGGGATTTTATGTCCAGGGATAATTTGTGGGGATTGTTGAAGATAGATCTTTTTCATCAATGTAAAAGTTATGATTTCGAATCAACTTACTGAGTAATATGCCAGCTAGAAGGCGTTATTTAATTTTTTTCAGAAATCTAGTGTTCCTTGGAAAATATTAAATACAAACATGCATTTTTAATACCATATTACAAAATTAGACAAAATTAGCAACAGAATAGCGAAAACCGCATGTTAATACCTTTTTCTATCTCGAGATATCTTACAAAACGTGTAAATTTAAAAACATAACTGTTACTGTCACCGGTAAACGAAATAATTCATTAAAAGTAGTGTGCTATGGAAACAACAAAGAAACATTTTCCAGCTCTCAACGTATATTAGGTCTTTTCAACGCTTCTCATTTGTTTCGAGCCTCGTTCATATCTCGTATATTAATATTATACACGGATTATACGGCATATGACAGAGGCTCGAAACAAATGAGAAGCGTTGAAAAGCCCTATTACAAAGAAATAAAAACAACTATTTAGTGAGGACATAAACATTCAAATTTTTGCCCATCATTTTCGTTGCAAACATTTACTCTTTCAAGAGTAGATTGAACAGCAGTCTCAATTTCTGCTCTCGATATGCTTTGAATGGCGTTTAGTATTCTCTGGATAATGTATTCTAGAGTAGTGTATGATGGGCAACAATTTGAATATTTAGGTCGTCACTAAGTAGTTCTTTTTGTTCTGTGTTATATTTAATTTTAATAGTATTGCTTCTCTTTATATTGTTGTTTTAATTAATTATATTTTTATACGTTGACATCTGGAAAATGTTATTTTGTTTTTTTCCACGGCACACTACTTTTCATTAACTTAGTTTACCGGTGATAGTAACAGTTATGTATAAAATTTACACGTTTCTCGAGATATCTTGAGATAGAAAAAAGGTATCGACATGCGGTTTTCGCTATTCTATTGCTAATTTAATGTAATTTTATAAAGTATGATTAAAAATGCATACTTGTATTTAATATTTTCTAAAGAAAACTAGATTTCTGAAAAAAATTAAATAACGCCTCCCAGCTGGCTTATTACTTATTAGGATGGTTCAAAATTATCACGCTTACATTGAAGAAAAAGATCTGTCTTCAACAAGACCCAGTTTTCAAAATTTGATTTAGCAGAACCGGACTTACAGCCATTTTTTCATAACAAGGTTCCCACTCACCCCCACCTCTTATTTGCAAAGGTAGAGTTAAACTTGTTAAATCAAATATGCGCAGAATTTGATGAAGAATACAATAATCGGATTTCCAGTGCCCCTTTATTAGGAAAATTTTGTAAAATTTAGATTTTTTTATTTTTGATATTCAATTACGCCCTCTAGCGGTGGACCCACAATTATGAAAATAATTTCCAGGCTTTTCCTGAGGCAACTTTTGTTATAAAATTTTTTATTTCAAAGCTCTACTATAAACGGTTCCTGAGATATGGCCGAGAGCCATTCTTATTGGGACACCCGGTACAGTTGAGTCCGCGAATCTTTACCCGTGCGTCATCATTTAAAGCATACGAAATAAGTCGATGATAAGTTGGAAATTGAAATTTACTAAACGCAACAGCAAGTGACATAATGCCTTATCATCGACTTATTTCGTATGCTTTAAATGATGACGCACGGGTAAAGATTCGCGGACTCAACTTTACTTTGGCTTTTGGTACAGGTAATAAAGAGAAATAACTTTCTCTGTTAGGAAAGTTTCTATAAGTTTCTTCGGTTTTACTTCGTTACTGGGAAAAATTCGTTTCAGTGGAGATCGGGTTTTGAATTTAAACGACTGAAATACGTATATCTATACTATTAAAAAATATCAAACTAAAAACCCCACAAACCTACTTTTAGGACAATCTGTACCACTTAAACTATTCCCTCTCGTTGAAAGGTATTACATTGTTTGTTTTAAACGAAAAAGTGTTCGCTTATCTAAGGAAACGGTTGTTTGAATAGAAACACGATTTCCGACTTGGAGTGAACTTTTTAGAACAAGGCGAGTCTGGCTGGAACTATGGAGCATGTATTAATTTTTCTTTTGTACCTATGTATTCTATTACACCTCGTTTGCACAAAATGCTTTTCCTAGAATTAATACATAATCACTTCCTTTATAGATTTTTGTTGAAATTGTTGATGTCGGCATTCAAAAAAAATGTTAGTAAGCAAAAAACAAAAAAAAAAGTTATTTTTGCTTAAGATGACCATTGGCGGATCTACGGGGAGTGGAAAAATTTACCCCCCAAGAAGGTCCAAAAAATATGGTAGGGGAGCAAAGTATGCTAAATGTGCAGTCATTCGAGCGCTTTGGGGACCTATTGGGTTGTGAAGAGTAGGTGCTAAAAACCAAAAAAGTTAAGTAAAGTTTTCCATTTAAGTGGAGACTTTCCATGTTGTAATTTAATTTTCCATTTCCAACAATCGTTTTTTCCGATTATAGCGCCTTCTATCTCTAATTTGAAAAAATGTCTCGAAAAAAAATTACTTATTTTTACATAAGGAATCCAAAATCTGCAATAAAAAATGGGAGCTCCTATTTAAGATTTTAAAGTAACCCCCCAACGCACCTCCGTGGGGGTCGTGTTTGGTGCCATTCGATAGAGTTTTCAAAAATATTGAATAAGTGTATTCATCAGTGTTTTTCGATCTGATGTTCATTTCGCGATATTTCGCGGGATTCGTATTTAAAATATTAAATTTACCCCCACTCCTCTCCGTGTGAAGTCGTGTTTGGTATCATTCGATAGATTTTTGAAAAATATTGAGTATGTATTTTTTAGTTTTTCGATTTGTCATTCATTTCGCGAAATATTCGCTTTTTTCGTGTGAAACTTTGGGACTCACCCATTTCTTTACGCCCCGCTCAAATCGTCAGATTTTTGAGATATACACTGCTTTGCATGTACTTAACTTACCTTATCTTAATCTGACAATTTCGAGCTTTTCTAAGGATAGATTTTTTTTGGACCCCCCTTAACGAATTCCCCTGCATTAAGAGCCAATATATGGCAGAGGTACATTTTCCGGGTACAAGGTTTCTCTCCATGTAATAATCTGACGCGCTCGAGTAACTGCAAAAATCCCCGCTTGGGCTCCCCTACCATTAGCTGACATGAAACTTAATAACTAATCACAGACAGACAAATTCAAGCTAATAATTGATAAAAAAATTATTCATTCTGTGTAATTTATTTATATTTATCTTTATAACACTGTCCCGGAAAGTGCTATGCAACCAGCCAAGGTAAACATCCAGCAAGCTACAGACAGAGTTAAAGGTCCCAAAATGAAGATCATATTTTCAAGGTGAGAATAAACGGAACACAAAACAGGCCACAGTAAACGCTACGCACTTGCGCACAAGCCTAAGAATGAAGGAAAAAACATCAGATGGCCGCGAACGACGACAAATCGATAACAATTTTTCATGGAAGCACTAGTCCAACAAACGACGCAATTTCAGGGCATGCTCATCTGCTCATCCAGATGAATCAAATCCTGAATAGCCAACTTTTAACCCCACAAATCGTGCTAATTCCACCAAGGATCAAAACTGCGGATAGGATCATCTCTTCCATTTCTTGCAGTCCTTTGCTAACTCTTTCATATTTGTTGATGTATTTTTCCATTTTCCTGTCGAATTTCTATAATCTGATCGATCCATCTTTTCCTCGACCTCCCTTTCCTTCTTTTACCATATATTTTTGATTTCTTCACCTGCTTTGGTAGTCTTACCTGGTCCAGTCTGTTAATGTGTCCATACCATTTCAATTTTCTTTTTTGGACCTTTATTATCGATTCTTGTTTCAGTCTTTGTCTAATATCCTCATTTCTTATTCTGTCCAATTTCGTTTTTCCTGCTATTTTTCTCAACTGCTTCATCTCCGCTGCGTTTATTGTACTGTCTATATTTGCATTATTTACCCATGTCTCACTTGCATATATTAAAGTTGGTACAGATATTGCATTGTATACCTTCAGTTTTATTTCTTTATCTGTTTCTTTTTCCAAATATTGTTTTATTTAGTGCATGGTAGATCTTATTTGCTTTTTTCACCCTGTATGAGATTTCATGGTCTAGCTTTTCATCCTATAATATTATTACTACCCGGTATTCAAACGTCGAGACTGTTTCTATTATTTCGTTTTTGCACCTAAATATCGTTTGGTTTGTTTCTTCCCTTTTCTTTTGGGTTACTATCATGGTATTCGTTGTCTTTACATTTACCTCCATTTTCAAATTTTCTATTTCTTCCACTCAGATATCGATTCATTTTTGCATTTTCTATTTCTCGTCTGCTATTATTACTAGGTCATCGGCATATAGTAATCCCTCCATTCTCACTGGTACTAAATTCCTTTACCATATTGTTGACTGTAATTGCCTTGACCTTCTTTTAGCACTCTTCATTACTCTATCCATTACTAATATGAATAAAACTGGGCTGAGGTTGTCCCCTTGTTTTATTCCTCTCCTTAAGTGTATTATTGACGATCTGGACGGAAAACATAAGAATGAAAATTCCATGATCTACAGAAACGAGTTTAGAATAAACTCAAGGAGGCACAGCAATCTTAAGTCAGAAAATAAATAAAACACAACAGAATGGCCACTCTAAGTGGATTGAAAATAAAGAACCAGCCAAAGTACAAGCAAAGTTGCTTAAATGAAGGAAGAATAAGAGGAAGAAGAACTGTAGACTGTAGACGGTGTATGCCGTTCTTATCTTCAAGCATATTATTATCTAACAGCCCATTCTGTATTATTTATTTACAAAGGTTAACTTATTGTGTCAGAACTTCAAAAGTAAAAAGTTATTGTTCCCTTAAAATTCTATGTAGGTATTATAATTATATATATTTACCCTTCATGAATATTAATAAGCCAAGTTATACCGATACTATTTAATTATAACAAAAATATCGGAAAAGTGGGTCGCAATTCACTTGTTTTTTAACTATTATCTGATTTGTGGTTAGCGTAGGCCAACGTCAACGTCACCAGATATTGTTGTGGGAAAGTTAATACAGCTCAAAAGGAAGTGGGAAGTTGTTAATATCGATTTTTTTTGTTTAATAAAAAATAAATTTTTACAATGTGTTTTTTGGTTTCTATAGTCCAATCAACAGCCATTTTCTCGTGGAATTTTGAGAACCAAGGTCGATTTCCTTAAAAAAATTTGGATTTAGGTAGTAATTATAACCTTTGTCAAAATCTACCCTACGCCGAACTGCGCTTTCGCCCTGGGTGTGAAAACATCCCCATCTAGGGGATGAAAATTTTTTAATCAAAATAACTATGGAAATCGATAGAGTGACCAATTCTGAGTAAATTTTGTTCTATAAATTTCTTTTGCAAAATGGACACTTTCCAAGTTATTTGCGATTGAAACTATGCATTTTTCATTGAAAAAACTCAAGTTTTATAACCGTTTTTTATGAATTACTTAAAAAAATTTAACTTTATAGAAAAAATCATAAAGACCAAAATTGTAGCTAATAGAAAAGATAGAGATTCGCGTCTTAAAGACAATATTTATACCTAATAGCAACCGAGTTATTGCTCTTTAAATGATGGTTATTTTCGAAGAACATCGAAATGGAGAACCTGTAATCTCAAATAACTCGAATATGGTGCAATTTTTTGGGAAAACTTAAGACACATTTTTTAAGGTCCATTAAAAATCCTTTCAAATAAGCTGTGATAAGAGTTTTTTGCATAAGAACTGACTGACTTATGACGAAAATAAAGTCGCTCTCTGCTTTTGTCTTTTTGAAATGTAAAAATTAAACCCTCGTCGTTACAATCCTAATTGAAATGAATAGCTTCCCAATAAAATTAACTTTATTTGGGTATAATTAATACGATTCATGTGATGTGACTGGTTTGGAGTGCTTAGTTTAGAAAAAATAGTTGACTAATTCGAAAATGGCATTTTTAACATTAAAAAAAGGTGCATTTATCTTAAAAAAAATCTAAAAGTATTCATAATATGAAAAAATTTTCAAATATTAATTGTAAATTTCTTTTGCTGAAAATTTTGATTTTTTTTTGTTTTAGTATCATGAATACTTTTAGGTTTATTTAAGAAAAATACACTTCTTTTTTAATTATAATGTCATTTTCGATTTAATCAACCATTTTTTTCTAAATTAATCATTCCAAACCGGTCAAATCACATGGATCGTATCAATTATACCTAAATAAAGTTAATTTCAAATGGGAAGCTATTCATTTCTATTAGGATTGTAACGACGAGGGTTTAATTTTTACATTTCAAAAAGAAAAAAGCAGAGAGCGACTTTATTTTCGTCATAAGTCAGTCAGTTCTTATGTAAAAACTTTAGTCAGAGCTTATTTAAAAGATTTTTTAATGAACTTTAAAAGATGTCTCTCAAAATTACCCAAAAAGTTGCACCAGATTCGAGTTATTTGAGATTGAAGGTTCTCAATTTCGAGGTTATTCGAAAATAACCATCAGAGCAATAACTCAGTCGTTATTGGGTTTACCTAGGTCTTTCCAACGCGAATATCTTTGTTTTTTTTATTAGCCACAATTGTGTTCTTAATGATTTTTTCTATAAAATTAAATTTTTTTTAAGTTACTCATGAAAAACGGTTATAAAACGTGAGTTTTTTCAATGAAAAAGGCATAGTTTCAATCGCAAATAACTTGGAAAGTGTCAGTTTTGTAAAAACAATTTATAGAACAAAATTTATTCAGAATTGGTCACTCTATAGATTTCCATAGTTATTTTGATTAAAAAATTTTCATCCCCTAGATGGGGTTGTTTTCACCCCCAGGGCAAAAGCGTAGTTCGGCATAGGGTAGATTTTGAAGAAGAGTGTCAACATAGCTTAAACCCAAATTTTCATTAAAATCCGTGTTGATTCTCAAGGTTTTACAGTTTTTGAAGTTATACTTCTTTACGCGCGATATGAGGGTGAATTTTTATATGTTAAAACCTACGATCCCGGCGCATGCGCATTATAACTTTGTTCTGATTGGATGTTCAAATGACATGTCAAAAATTATCCAATATGGCAGCTGTAGCGCAGCTGTGGTTTGGACGGTTGACGGTTTGGTTATGTATGGTTATGTATGTTTTAGAATTTGTGGGAAGAGAAACAACAAAGGTTAGTTAATAGTTATACTGCCTTTTTAAATAGTTTTCATATTATATTTTTGAAGTTATGCTTCAAAATGTTTTAATTTATGTATGTATCAGTCCAGAAAAGGTGTGGAAAGAATATATTAGTGTTTTTAAATATATTTTTCTACAAACGTGTTAAAAATGCAATTTTTAGGACTCCATAGGAGCGTTAAAAATGCTACTTTAAGGCACTAGTGCTTTAAAAATTTTAAGGCACTGCAGTCAAAAGTGAATTGTCAAATTGTGAAACGTCAAAATATTTATATTTCATTTATTAACATTAATATTAATAATACAACTTGCGCAATTTGAAAAACGTGGTTTAAAAGGTTTTTTATTATAATTTTGTGTCTTTGAATTTGTCTTCCTTGGGCGTAAAATAATAAAACATCTATTTTTATATTTCACTTGTCACCGTGATGTATAATTATGTATATCTGAAAGGTAAGTAGCATTCGGCTTGATGGCCTTGTTGGTAGAGCATTGGACAAGAGATAAAAAAATCGCGAGATTGCGGGTTCAAATCCCGGACGATTCATATTTTTTTCTTTTTTTTATATTTGGCATTGGTTTTGGTTCATTTTTGGTAATTATTGTTAATTTTTTGTATTGTAACTGTTAAGTAGGTATATTTATTTCGTTGAAATTATATTATAATGGAAGTATAACTTCTTACGTGCGTACAAAGTACACACACATTCTTTTTTTAATATGACCGGGTAATATGACCCGTATGCATGCCAAAGGTGAATATAAAATTCTTAATTGTACGTCAAAAAATGCGCAATAACTACCTCTTAAAACCTACCAAATTTCATTTTCATATCTCAACCGGTTTTAGAGCAATAAATAAATCGTCAGTTTATAAGAACAAATTCAACATCCCGTATCTCGGAAACGAAGCATTTGCGGACACATGTTTATAAAGTAAACTGTCATTATTTTTTCATGCAGAACTACCCCTTAAAGTTTGTCGCACTTATTTAGAAACACCCTGTATTGATGAAGAACGTTGCTAGTTGTTAAAGTACCTAACTTTCTTATTATCCAACATAAGCGAATGGATCAAAAAGCAAAATGTTTAGATAATAATAATCATATCTTATGGCATTTTTGCCGAGGAGATTCTTTCGGATTGTTCCTGTGCCATTTACATCTTTAACCCTGTTTCAAGTAACTAGTGTCGATGTACTATGTACACTAGCCCAGGGGGACCGACGGCTTAAAGTGCTCTCCGAGGCACGGTGAGACGGCTCGTATCATTTTTAGAAATGAAAAATTGTTTGTCTTTGGCAGGGCTCGAACCCACGTGCACTGGCGTATGAGGCCAGCGATTATGCCGTTACCCTACGGCCGCTCACTGCAATGTTTATATAGCAATGTTTAGATGGCCTAAGGTTACAGTTGAGTTTTAATTTCAATATTTTATTTACGCTAGAATATTCCACAGGGTGTTCCAAACTTTGAGGAAAAAACACACTATCATTGTTACACCCGGTATACAATAACACTTATCTGTTTAGCAACAATATTATTACATCGATATTCTTGAAGAATAAAGCTACATATAACATAAATATGTATTAAAAAAATCACTAAAATCGAACAACAGGTTTAGGAAATATGAGACATTAAAAATGTCCCATTTTTAAGGTGATGCGATAATTTTGACGCTTAGTGTAATTGCTATTCAATATTTTCGAACCTAAAAGCTGTTTCATGGCGATTGCTATCTACTCTCATGCACTGATGCTGAAAAATATTTGCGTAGATTGCATTTAGGCTATTGATTATCTATTATAGAAAGGAACTACAACGTTAACGGGGTTTTATTGTTTAATATAGTCAATGGACCTCTAGATATGAAAAAACCGCGAAGTGCTACCATCTAAAGGGGTGCGTTTTTGAGAAAGGGGTGAATTAGTCCCTAGGCACGGGGCGAATTAGGGTGAGTTCTATGCACTTTTGGTGCAAACACGTCTACAGGAAAATTGTTCCAGGTTAAATTTACTATTGAAATATTACATTTCAAAGTGAAAACTATTTTGTTTTGCAAAAATATATTCAAAAGAAAAGCAAGAAAACAACACGAAAGATAGCAATTTTGTTTTTTGCCCAATAACTTTTTACCATGAGGATATAGGTATAGGCATTGCTTTACAGAAAAAAAAAACTTCCATCCTTCCTCTTTAAAATGATGTTTCGTAGAAGTCTGTATAATTTATAGTTTCCAAAATATGGTTTTTCAAACTTCGATACTCACAGCGATTTTGACCCATTTTCCTTGTTGCTTCGCAAACATTGTTCTGTAACTTTTTTCTACGCAGCTTTAGGTATATGTAATGGACATTTATTAGGAAGAAAAGTTAATTACCTTTAAAATGGTCTATTGTAGAAGGCTGTATGACCTTTTTTAAGCAAGATATGGTTTTTGAAAATTGTATACTTTTAATGATTTTTGATATATTTTTCGATTATTTTTACATTTCTCATTATAACTTTTTTATTGTATATTTAGGTATATACACTGTGCAATGAAAAAGAAAGCCTATTTTCTTTACTTTAAAATGGTGTATTGTAAGAAATTCTAGGACTATGTTTAAACAAGATATGCGTTCTAAAAATGTGACATATACACATGCCACAGGTCCCAGTAAGCTGGAACCATATGCGAATTTTTTTATTATTAACTTTATGAAAAAAATTATTCCTTATAAAATGCTCTGCATAATCTAAAACCTCAGATGCAATCATCAGATATAAAATTTTATCAATATTGTACGAGGTATGTTAAAAAATATGAAGTTCGCTCAAGAGTGAAGTACCTTTATATTTCACAATATCGAAAAATGTTATTAAGAAAAGATATTTGGAATTAAAAATTATGTTATAATATGCAGCTATATTCTTTTAATTGAAAAAATAAAAACATTAAAATTTTTCTCAAATTACGGATACTTTTGGATATCCTACGGATATCTTATTTAAACATAGTCCTAGAATTTTTTGCAATACACCAGTTTAAAGTAAAGAGAATAAGCTTTGTTTATCGCACAATGTATATATTTAAATGTACAAGAAAAAAAGTCATAAGAAGAAATTTAAACAATAATATCAAAAATCATCAAAAGTATAAAACCTTGAAAAAGCATAACTTGCTTAAAAATAGTAGCACAACCTTATACAATAGACCATTTTAAAGGTAATTGACTTCTATTTCTACTAAATGTACCATTACATATACCTAGAAATGCGTAGAAAAAAGTTACAGAACAATGTTTGTGAAATAATGGGGAAAATGGCCCTAAAAATGCTGTGAGCGGCGAAATTTTAAAAATCCTATCTCGGAGAATATAAATCTTAGTGACTTCTACTGAACGTTATTTTAAAGAGAAAGGACTGAAGTTATTTTTCGCTGAAGCAATACCTATATCTATATCCATGAGGAAAAAAGTTATGGGGCAAAAAACAAAATTGCTTTCTTTGGTGTTTTTGTCTTGCTTTTCTTTTGAATATATTTTTGTGAAAAAAAAATATTTTTGACTCTAAAATATGATATTTCGATAGAAAATTTAACCTGGAATAATTTTCCTGTAGACGTGTTTGTACCAAAAGTCCATAGAACTCATCCTAATTCACCCTGGGCCTAGGGACTAAGTCGCCCCTTTCTCAAAAACGCACCTATTTAAATGGTAGCACTCCGCGGGTTTTTCAAATATAGAGGTCCATTGACTATATGAGACAATAAAATCCCATTAACGTTGTAGTTCCTTTTAGCTCTCTTATTTTGAACATAATCAATAGCCTAATTCGCGGGAAAACTTTTAGAGAATTATTCGACAGCAAATATTTCTTGGGGATATTTTGTCCGGGATATTTTGTGGGGATATTTTGTCCAAAAAATTTGTGGGGATTTTTTGTCCGGGGATTATTCGTCCGAGGATTTTTCGTGCAGGGATAATTTGTGGGGATATCTTGTCCGGGATTATTTTTGTCCGTGGATTATTTGTCCTAGCTTCGGAGAACCTAGTGCCCAGAATCGCTGCTAAGGCACGTGATCTAGAATTTTGAGGAATATCGGTACTAAATTGATGAAAACAGATTACTTGGAGATTTTTGGAATCACTGAACGCGAATACACCATCAGAATCGACCCCCGGAGCACCTGGTGCTCACTATCACTGCTAATGCACGTCATCTGCAGTTTCCAGCGTTTTCGGCATTAAATTGATTCATAGATTACTCAGGGGGTTTTGCGAAAACGAATACTCCATAAGGACCGACACCCGAAGCACCTGGTGCCTAGGGTCACGTCATCTTCTGGAGTCTCGGAGGTTTTGTGCACTAAATTGAATAAACTGACAAACAGATTACACGGGGGGTTTTGGGGTTACTGGACACGAATACGGCACCAGGACCGACCGCCGGAGCACCAGGTGCCTACGGTGATTGCTAAGTCACGTCATCTTCTGGAGTTTCGAAGGTTTTCGGCACTGAATGCATGCAAATAGATTACTAGGCGGTTTTTGGAATGGCTGAATACTAATACTTCATCAGAACTAACCACCGGACTATCTGGTGCCCAAGGTCACTGCTAAGGCATGTTATCTACTGGAGTTTTACCATGCACCAGGTGCATGGTCAAGTTATTGCTGTTCTTTTCAAGAAAACCCCTTTAGCAAAAAAATCTGTTTTGATGTAACCGGAAATACAAGAGTGTCTCTGTATCAACCCAAAAGTTATAAAAGTATGTTCTTTTAGCAGCTTGAGTTGGTTAAAATGTTTATATAAATGTTTATACGACGTTTCTAAAGCTAATAACGTAGACCTTGAATCTGATGTAATTACGACTTCATGATTAGACATTTTTAGTTGACAGCCCATTCTAGAGCTTGATTCAGGGCCGGCGATAGCGGGCCTGCAAGGGATGCACTGCAAGCGGGCGCCACTGTTTGGGGGGCGCCAAAATGAGCTTTTTTCTGCTGGTATCATATAATATACTAAAATAGAAAAATTAATTTTTTAAATATGGTTTAAGTTCCAAATAATGCTAACTATGTGTTTGTTATTTTTGCACCTCACACACGTAAATATACAAACGTATACAACGCATAGAATTGTATTCCTACGGTGTCGTAAAAAATTTATTGGTCAATATTATGTTTCTAAAAACCAAACATCTTTGCGCTTAGGTACTGGGAATGTTTTGTTTATTTTCTTCAAATTTCTTTCAAGTTGTTTATAATTTTTGTGTCAGCAGTTATAGGAGAGTACATTAATGATTTGTGGTAAAATAAACATGGTTCTGAATTTCTGAAACTGTTTCTGTCCCCTGTGGCCTATATAATCTAAGTAGTGTGTAGTTAAATAAAAATGGATTAAAAAGTTATCCGGGGTGCAAAATCGAAAAAGACGAGCCGAAAAAGAAGAAATGGAAAAGAAAATCTGGTTTAGACTTGATAGTTTAGCATCAATTTCAATAGAAAATTAGTTGAGTCACTGAAGGTTTCCATCTCCGATTTCGTTGAACCTCGATCGATTTTCATTGAAATTGATGGGGTAGTTAGAGGATACCTCAAGAAACAAAATTGAGTTGGTGCCAACTTGCGCTTTTACCCTGGGGTGGATGCCACCCCTTCTCGGGGATAAAAATTATTTTATTAGAAATAGCCACATAAATCGATAGAGGAATAAATTCTAAGTAAAATTTGTCATATAAATTTATTAAAATAAATCAATATTTTTTGAGTTATTTAAGATTTTAATTTTTCGTGAAAAAGTTGCATATTTAAAAGCGGTTTTTCATAAATAACTCAAAAGTTTTTACAAAATAAGTATCATTACCCATTCCCAAATTGAGGGTAATAAAAAATCGAAAAAATTCCTTACTTGAAAATTTAAGTGTTCAAGTTTAAATAACGGAAAAAGATACATTTTATAAAATATACTTACTAAACACTTATCAAACTCAGAAATACCTATGAAATGAGCTTCAGAGGAAGTTGATAGCTTTAGATGAATTAATAGTAAAAGGATTTTCAAGTAAGAAATTAATTTCTTTTATTAGCTTGAATTTTGGCAAAGATTTATAGTTTTTGAGTTATTTATGAAAAAGCGC
Source organism: Diabrotica virgifera virgifera (assembly GCF_917563875.1). Lineage (NCBI taxonomy): Eukaryota > Metazoa > Arthropoda > Insecta > Coleoptera > Chrysomelidae > Diabrotica > Diabrotica virgifera. The sequence goes on from NC_065451.1 coordinate 184,495,494, forward strand.
TTAAAAAGTATTGATTTATTTTAATAGCTTAATAGCCAAATTTTGATTAGAATTTGTCTCTATATCGATTTCTGGCGTTATTTTTAATAAAATAATTTTAACCTCAGAGAAGAGGTGGCATTCACCGCCAGCGTAAAATAGCAAGTTGGCACCATGTCACTTTTGTTTCTTTAGGTATCCTCTAACCACACCAATTTTCATGAGGGTTCACCGATCATTTTCATGATTTTATGAAGGTTCACCGAAATCGGAGGTAACAAATTATTGATGTTTACGTTCATTCACTGTAGTAAATGGTGTTTGGTAATAAATTAGATATTAATCTTTTTGATAATTTTGTAAACATCGAAACAAGGAGAATTTATTTTTTACCTATTTACATCTCATTTAAATTTTGTACCATTGCCAAAAAATGGAATACCTAAATCTAATTAAATTAAAAAAAAACGAAGGGCGCCTGTGCTAGTTTTGCAGGTGGGCGTCTTATACCCTAGCGCCGGCACTGAGCTTGATAACTTCTAAACATTTCTGCAGAGTATACGGAGCATCATTTATCTAACTTGAATATTAGAGAGTATTGGTGGTCCAGAATATATCCAGTACAACCTACTGACAATCTTGATTTTGAACCATCCTTGTAAATCCTGCATGGATTACAAGCTTAGCTGTCTGATGCTGAAAACCGACTGGATTCTCATTATTAAAATTGGGAAAAAACATTGATTTTGGCATAGGAAACACTGAAATTTGATTGAAAGAAAGTTCACCTGGACTGTTTAGGTGTTGAAAAACGTTACAATATGCCACTGCCAGAATGGAAGAATTCTTGTAATGCCAGCATTTGTCGACAGAATTAGAAACAAAGATATTTTTGTAGAAGTTCAAGATATCATATATTTTTTGTAGTAGTTCAGCTTGACTTTGAACCTTAAAAATTGCGATATTCATACAGTAATACTTACTTCAAAAATCTTTAAGTATCTACTGTAAAAGTAGATTGTGACAAATTTAAATAACACGTTTTAATACGGCATAAGTCTCTCATAATTCTTAAAGGCATTGTTGAGCGATAAGGCACAAAAGTTTGTTTCGGTTTTACAAAGATAAAGAACGGACCACTTCCTTATACCCATTGATAATTTATAATTAACCGACAATTTACGATAAGTACTCCATGTGTTCCGTAAATTCCAATGCAATCAAAGTTAATCAATATATAATATATTTCGTAATCTTCATTAATTATTACATAGAAATCAAAGATAGAAAAATGTGTGGTTATCTTTAACTTTACGGATATTTCTTAAATATTTATATCTACCATCTTCAAACAATATACAGGGTGTAACGAAAATACAGGTCATAAATTTAATCGCATATTCTGGGACCAAAAATAGTTTGATTGCACCTAACTTACCTTAGTACAAATGTGCATATAAAAAAAGTTACAACCCTTTGAAGTTACAAAATGAAAATTGATTTTTTCCAATATATCGAAAACTATTAAATATTTTTTATTGAAAATGGACATATAGCATTTTTATGACAGTAGCATCTTAAGAAAAAATTATAGTGAGATTTGGACACCCCATAAAAATTTTATGGGGGTTTAGTTCCTTTAAACCCCACCAAACTTTTGTGTACGTTCCAATTAAATTGTTATTGTAGTACCATTACTTAAACACAATATTTTTAAAACTTTTTTGGCTCTTAGTAGTTTTTCGAAAATTCAGTTTTTATCGAGATATTTTGAATATTTGTCAAATCCACCACATATTTGTATATGGTTAAGTACGATTATGGAGACTTGGTAAAAATATGAAAATTTATGTATGATTTACATTTTTAGGTATATTTTGAACCGTATTAAAAAAGAAGCCATATCTCGATAAAAGTTGCCTTCTCGAAAAAATACAAAGAGGCAAAAAAGTTTTAAAAACATTTTGTTTAACTAATGGTATCGTAGTAATAGTTTAACTGGAGCGTACACAAACATTTGGGGGGTTTAAAGGAACAAAACACCCATAAAATTTTTATGCAAACATATTAAAGAAGAAGCCGCAACTCGATAAAAACTGCCTTATCGAAAAGATAATAAGAGCCAAAAAAGTTTTAAAAATATTGAATTTAACCAATGGTACCACAATAATAATTTAATTGAAACGAACAGAAAAGTTTGGGGGGATTTAAGGGAACAAAACCCCCATAAAATTTTTATGGGGAGCACAAATTTCACTATAATTTTTCCTTAAGATGCTCCTGCCGTAAGAATGCCACATATCCATTTTCAATAAAAAATCTCTAATAGTTTTCGATATATTCGAAAAAATCGATTTTCATTTTGTAACTTCAAAGGGCTATAACTTTTTTTATGCGCATATTTGTACTAAGGTAAGTTAGGTTCATTCGAACTCTTTTTGGTCCCAGAATATGTGATTTAATTTATGACCTGTATTTTTGTTACACCCTGTATACGTACCTAGCGGAAATTACGATTTCGTATAAATGTTTTTATGAGTATTTCTTGGTACATATTTTTCTCCTTCATTCGTATTCTACACTTCCTTTTCGTTTCGATTCGTAATTTAGTATTTGTCTAGTTTGTTTTTAATTATTTTATTTTCTTATTCACTATAAATAAAATAAATATGGTGTATTCCACCAATATACGACTGTTTTGGATTATCGCGACGACGAATATTTTAGTGTGCAACATAAGAAGTACGAAAGTATTTTGCTAATTACTCCAATAAACAACAATATAATTTACAATTTTCTTTCGTCCTTCATATTTTGCACAGTAAAATATTCGTTGTTGCGATAATCCAAGAGAGTTGTATATTCGTGGAATGGGGTATACTGTACTTATTCACTATACATAGTAGAATACGTAAAAAGCTCACAAGAAGTTGACGAGCAAATTATCATGGTAGAGTTGATGAAAAATAGACATAATATAGTTATCAAAGGGGTTTATTCCCCCAACAAAGATGCCGCTATAGGAAAAAAAAAAGAATTTTACGACAATCTACTGAACGTATTATAAGGAATTAATAAAAACAAGAAAGTACAACAAAGACAAGAAAGTACAACAAGACAAGAAAGTACAACAAGACAAGAAAGAACAACAAGAAAGGTTTAAATGCCCGAGTGGGAAGAAGGGACAACCTATTTCCTTATTGGAAGTATGCAGAGGCTATTTTAAATGAAAAGGGTGCGCCACTTATTGTCTCTACTATGGCTATACAATGATAGGAGTATTGGATACGGTGGTACTATGGAATGGCCCCCAAGATCTGTAGACCTAACACAACTGGACTATTTTTTTTGGGAGTGGTTAAGAATATGGTTTATAACGACGAACTTTGCGTTGAATCTAAATGCAACATAGTGTTGAAACAAAGCGTTGAACCTAAAATGATAGAAGACGTTTGGTGGTCCTTTATTAATCGTTTACGACTGTGTTTTACATACAATTAATAAAAAAATGCAGAGATATAAACTATATAATCAACAATTTTCAATGGGAAATAAGCCACAATTTTACCAAAAAAATGATTTTATTAACGTTTCGACGCCCAAGTCGGGTGTCGTTGTCAAAATACAAAATAATAGTCAATTATAATATTTAATATATTATATATAATATAATATATTATATATAATATAATATATTATATAATGTTTTGACAACAACACCCGACTTGGGCGTCGAAACGTTAATAAAATCATTTTTTTGGTAAAATTGTGGCTTATTTCCCATTGAAAATAGTTGATTATAAAAATGCCACAAGGAAATAGCTTCAGAACAACAAACTATATAGTTCTTCTCTAAATATCTACAAATCGAAAGACGCTAGGTATGTACAACCTTATGCCAAAAGGAAGGCTGTAATATTTCCTACAAAATACAATACTAATATAGAGGTTGTTCCATATAAAAAATAAGAAAATTTTGTATTTGAAAAAAGTGATCACACTGTATGTTGTATTGCTGGATGTCAAAGATATTCATTGATTTAAAAACAACAATACACTAGAAAAACTTATAATACATTCCATGACATGATTTACATTTTTATTACCGTAGGAACCCAGTTCACAGTCCTTTAAATATTACAATTATTTTTTTAAATAAAAGTGTAAATATTTCGAAGTATCTCAACTTCAGATCTATAAAACCATTTTATCTACGACTGATACATAATATATGTATTATACTTGTGGTGTTTGCAATATAATGCCATATAATAATCCCTTAGGGATTAATAATGCGGGATTAATAGCTATTAATCCCTCTGGCACAACAATCACAAAATTCACCACGGAAACAAAATAATCAACCTCAAAAAGTGTCCCTGTCAAACGAATAGTATATTTGACAGTTTGTGTTGAGATGGACGAAAATGAAGAATCTTTTAATTGTACACCACCAGAAATTGTAGAACTAGCTACAGCAACAGCATCTACCTTAATACCTGAAACATCGAAATCCATTTATAATAAAACGTACGCAACCTTCAACGAATGGCGTGTTCGAAACAACGCGAAATCATTTTCCGAAAATGTTCTGCTGGCCTATTTCGCTGAATTAAGTGCAAAATATAAACCGTCTTCATTATGGTCATTCAATTCAATGATTAAATCTATGTTGAGAATAAACCATGACGTTGATCTGGAAAAATACGGCAAACTAAGAGCGTTTCTAAAGAGAAAATCGGAAGGATTTCAAGCAAAAAAGTCTTCCACTCTAACCCCAGAGCAAATTAGGAAATTTATTGACAAAGCTCCTGATGAAATTTATCTTTTACATAAGGTAAATATACATATTTAATTTGATTTATTCAAAAACTCATATGCTTATTTGCTTCAGGTAATATTGATCATTGGAATTATGGGTGCATGCCGCTCAAACGAACTTTATCAAATGAATATACAAGACGTGAAGGATCTCCAAACAGATTTATTAATAACAATCCCCAAGTCTAAAACCAAAATTGTACGAAAATTTACTATAAACAGTACGTTTTACAATATTGTGAAGAAATACATCTATCTCCGTCCGTCACATGTGAAAATAAATTCATTCTTTCTAAATTATCAAAAATCTAAATGTACAATACAACGTATAGGAAAGAACAAATTTGCAGATATTGGTAGGCAGATTGCCAAATATTTAAACTTGCCAAATCCTCAAAGTTATACCGGCCATTGTTATCGCAGATCATCTGCCACTCTGTATATTGATGGAGGAGGCGATTTAACTGGATTAAAGCGTCATGGGGGCTGGAAGTCAACACAGGTAGCTGAAGGATACATTGATCAGTCTATGAGAAACAAGGCAACTACAGCAGATACTATCGCTAAAGAGATAAACAGTAATGTACCATCTTCTTGTTCTACAGCTATCGAGATCCCAAATATTTGTATTAAAAACTCTACTAAAGTTAATGATGATTCTCAACCAATTCAGTTTATTAATTGTACTATTACTAATTTTAATGTTTTTAACAAATAAAGTTGTTCATTAAAAATCTTAAATTAATTAATTTGTCGTAGATAAAGTAGAGTATACTACTCGCAATAATGGCTCTCATTCCCTCGGAATGTTACTCCCTCGCCGCTAACGCGGCTCGGTTCGTAAATATTCCTCGGGAATAATAGCCATCATTATTGACTCATGGTATAATCTACTATTAAACTCTTCATATTTTTAAAGAATATATTCAAAAATGCTTTAATATACAGGGCATTCCATTAAAAAACAACTTTGGTTAAATCCGTTGTTATGACCGACCCTGTATTATCAAAAATAATTTTAAATTATTGACGTCTTTGATACACATCAGTTTTGTTATAAACATTTTTTATATTCTCCGTAGTTTAGCAGTAACAAAAGAAACCCAGAGGTTTGGGGCAACCTGTATAAGAAACTCTGGATAAAAAGCAGTTTATTGTATGGATTTGACCACAGAAATATACAATAGATTAGGAGCTGTTGAAATTGATGGCATCAGATCACTCAGGGTTTCAGGAAAAAATGATACCCCTAAAGAAATGATGCGTATGGGAGAAACTATTATCAATGGCATAAAGAACAGCAAGAAGTAAGAATGGAGGATAGTGATTAATAGTCATTTGCCTATGGTTCATTCCACCAACATACCCTGTTTTGGATTATCGCGACAACGAATATTTCAGTGTGCAACATAAGAAGTACAAAAGTAAATGGCTCTAATAATTATTCCAATAAACAGCAATGTAATTTGAAATTTATTTTCGTTTTTCATATTTTGCACAATAAAATATTCATTGTCGAAATAATCCAAAACAGGCGTATATTCGTGGAATAGGGTATATTAGACTTGGGGCGCTAATATACAGGGTGTAACAAAAATACAGGTCATAAATTTAGTCACATATTCTGGGACCAAAAATAGTTCGATTGAATCTAACTTACCTTAGTACAAATGTGCACATAAAAAAAGTTACAGCCCTTTGAAGTTACAAAATGAAAATCGATTTTTTCCAATATATCGAAAACTATTCAAGATCTTTTATTGAAAATAGACATGTGGCATTCTTATGGTAGTAGTATCTTAAGAAAAAATTATAGTGAAATTTGGACACCTCATAAAAATTTTATGGGGGTTTTGTTCCTTTAACTCCCCCAAACTTTTGTGTACGTTCCAATTTAATTATTATTGTAGTACCATTAGTTAAATACAGTATTTTAAAAACTTTTTTACCTCTTAGTACTTTATCGAAAAGTCAGTATTTATCGAGATATTTTGAATATTTGTCAAATCCACCACATATTTGTATATGGCAAAGTACGATTATGGAGACTTGGTAATAATATGAAAATTTATTTATGATTTACATTTTTAGGTATATTTTGAACCATATTAAAAAATAAATAATATCTCGATAAAAAGTGCCTTCTCGAAAAAATACAAAGAGGCAAAAAAGTTTTAAAAACACTGTGTTTAACTAATGGTACAATAGTAAATGTTTAATTGGAACATACACAAATATTTGGGGGGTTTAAAGGAACAAAACCCCCATAAAATTTTTATGTAAACATATTAAAAAAGAAGCCGCAACTCGATAAAAACTGCCTTATCGAAAAAATACTAAGAGGCAAAAAAGTTTTAGAAATATTGAATTTAACTAATGGTACCACAATAATAATTTAATTGGAACGTACACAAAAGTTTGGGGGGGTTTAAGGGAACAAAACCCCCATAAAATTTTTATGGGGTGCACAAATTTCACTATAATTCTGTTTTAAGATATTCCTGGCATAAGAATTATACGTGTCCATTTTCAATACAAAATCTCTAATAGTTTTCGATATATTCGAAAAAATCGATTTTCATTTTGTAACTTCAAAGGGCTGTAACTTTCTTTATGTGCATATCTGTACTAGGGTAAATTAGGTTCATTCGAACTATTTTTGGTCTCAGAATATGCGATTAAATTTATGACCTGTATTTTCGTTACACCCTGTACAGAATGAGTTTTATATAGGGTGTTTGTTAAAGAATGGGCCATACCTTAACTATAGATTCCTGAGGTTAAAATAGGTCGATTTTAGCTAACTTACCTTAGTACAAAAGTTGATAATAATAACTGAAATACAGGGTGTCAAAGTTATTATTTAGTTTTGAATATTTCCTGACAGGCATGGGACAACAACACGAAATTTGGTAAGTGGTGTTGGTACTGTACACCCTACTAAATTATGTTAAACAAAAGTTTCTGGCTACTCCCAGTGGCGTACGACGAAGGAACGTTAATGGTTGACCCTTCCCAAATTCTACGCCACTTGCGGAATTTCTATTTTAGTGCAATTTTTTGCTTCTCCAATACTTTCAATGTAAATAACATACTCTTCATTCGTAACGATAAAGCCATTAGTTTTCGAGATATTTCAAGCTAAAAACGAAGAAGCATAATACATTAATCAAAATAAGTGTGCCTTTACATTTTTAACTTCAAATATCTCGAAAACTAATGACTTTATCGTTACGAATGAAGAGTATATTATTTGCATAGAAAGTATGGAGGAATCTAAAAATTATATTAAAATGGCAGTTTCAATAGTGGCGTAGAATTTGGGAAGGGTCAACCATTCTCTTTCCCCTGTCGTACGCCTCTGGTAGTAGCCAGAAACGATTATTTAACATAATTTAGTAGGGTGTACAGTGCCTACACTTTCTGACAAGTATAACACGGATATGCCAAATTATTTTAAAGGATTCTGTTTTTAAATAATTTATTCCTTATTTAAAACTTCAAGAATTATGTGTGCCCGGTACTATAAAACTATTTGACATATCCCTAGATACTTGGCAGAAAGTGTAGGTACTGTAAACCCTACTAATTTATGTTAAATAATCGTTTCTGGTTAATACCAGAGGAGTACGACAGGAAAAGTAAATGGTTGACCCTTCCCAAATTCTACACCACTGATAAAACTGCTATTTTAGCATAATTTTTAGATTCTCCAATACTTTCTATGCAAATAATATATGTACTCTTCATTTGTAACGATAAAGTCATTAGGTTTCGAGATATTTGAAGTTAAAAATGAAAAGGCACACACTTATTTTGATTAATGTATTATGCTCCCCTCATTTTTAACTTCAAATATCTCGAAAACTAATGCCTTTATCGTTACGAATGAAGAGTATGTTATTTAGATAGAAAGTATTGGAGAATCAAAAAATTGCACTAAAATTGAAATTCCGCCAGTGGCGTAGAATTTTGGAAGGCTCAACCATTCACGTTCCCACGTCGTACGCCTCTGGTAGGAGCCAGAAACGTTTGTTTAACATAATTTAGTAGGGTGTACAGTACCATCAACACTTACCAAATTCCGTGTTGTTGTCCCATGCCTGTCCGGAAATATTCAAAAATAAATAAAATAAAAGTTTAACTTTGACACCCTGTATTTCGGATATTATCAACTTTTGTACTAAGGTAAGTTAGCTTATATCGACCTATTTTATCCTCAGGAATCTAAGGTTAAGATATTCTTTACCAAACTCCCTGTACAGAGAACGCCTCAATTATCTCGGAAACTGCTTGCACGATTTTTATAGGTTTTAGTGAGTTCGCTTGTTTCACATTATAAGAATTTTGACCGTGCGATGTTTAAAATCTACATAGTGGCTCGAGCAATCATATGGAATTTTTCTCCCTTCACCTGTTGAAACGTTCGGTGAAGGGAGAAGATTCCATATGATTGCTCGAGCCACTATGTAGATTTTAACCATCGCACGGTCAAAATTCTTATAATGTGAAACAAGCGTTTGTGTGTCTCGACCGTAACGGTCTTGTGATGCGGCTGATATTATGGTGGTATTTACATCGTTGTCAGATCCTCCGTTTTTCTGAAAATCTAATGAACTTTCTTCTTTGAAATCGAACACCCTGTATCAATTTTTTTAAACAAATTATAAAAATCAATTTTTTCGGCCTGGCAGATATTACTTTAGATTTTTTGGATCATTTGGAACAAAAAAAGGTCTTTTATAATTTTTCTCTGAAGTTGATCTTTTTCGAATTATTTAACAATTCAGTGAAGCAGATGGTCATCAAACGCAGTGACAAATATTTCAAATGACTGGAAAAGCACCCCAACGAATTAGCAGTGAATTTATTGGACAACTTTACACAACTAAATAGACTGAAAATTAGAACTCCTCTTGACTTGCCATTTAGAACATAAGTGTTTCAAAGTGTTTTAACTGTGACTGTAAGTGACTTAGTGTAGTTATTCGTAACAAACCTACTAGGCGTTGATAGTCATTGGACTAAAACTCCTCTCACATTTGTTCGTTCAACAAAAATGCTTAGTGTTACTTTTTTGTGATATAACAGATTGTATTTAAAAACAAATAAAAAAAAAATTAAAAATTATTTCGAATTTAACAATTTAAAACTAAAAAAAAAACACGAAAAATGACTATTTTCGAGACTAAAAAGCATAAGTAAAAAATTTTATTTTTAAAATTACGAAATACCCGAATTAAAGTTCAAACCTAATTCCATTAGTTCCTGATAAGTATTTTGGTCTTATTCCATTTTGAAACGTTTTTTAATTGTTAATGCGCTTCTAAACTAAATTAATAAGCGCTTCATTAATAATTAAAAAACAATATTTTGGATTAAAACATGCCAAACATTTTTATCGGGAGCTGAAAGAAGTAGGTTTGATCTAGAATTTAGGCCCTTCACAATTTCAAAAATAATATTTTTTACTTGTGTTTTTAGCCTTAAAAATAGTCATTTTTCGTTTTTCTTTCAGTTTTAATTTGTTTACAACTCGAAAACTATTCTTTTTAGAGAAAAATTACAAGTGACCTTTTTTGTTTCAAATGATCCAAAAAACCTAAAATACTATCTGAACGGGTTTAAAAAATTGATTTTTATAAAAAAATGTTTAAATAAATGTAGCAATAACTCCGAAATTATGGCATTTAGGTATAGAGAACATCACATGAAAAATAATCAGTATGTATTTCTTAAAGATTTCAAAACGCAAAAAATATATACAGGTACCATTTGAAATAAGAAAGTTCATTAGATCTCCAGAAAAACATAAGATCTGACAACAATGTAAATACCTTGACTACAACCTTGACGTACTTCTCGTACTTCGAAAAATTTCAAAATTTTTATGATTGTTTTTGAAAAAAAAAATCCACTTACCAACAATGCACAAACCAGTCGAATCACCACTTTCAAAAAACGTAAAATTTGGGGCGTACGCCAATTTATAGACACTATATGGTCGCTATGGATACAGACTAGAGATAAGAGCCCAGCAATTAATAGGTGAATAAATGGGTAAAGAGAAAAACCATACAGAAATATTGATTATTGAAATTATGTTTACCTAGATTTTTAGATAAGGCTGTGGATCAGCAGAGCTTAATAAAGATATTTTCATAGTTGTTATTTTTATGAATGTGTAATTTGTTCGCCCTTACAGAGAGGATGACAAAATTAACAGATAGGAATGATATATAATTTATATTACCTATAGAATACTATATAGATGTCTTTACACCAGTAGGTATTAGTCTTCATTTTTCTAAAAAAAAAATTTTAATTTCTTTTCAAATTCAAAAAATCACAAATTTTCAAATCGATTTATCTAGAAAACGGTGCATCCTAACAAATTAAAGCAAAAGTACTTTGTCGAACCCGCTTATTAGAATACCGGTTATAGGAATATCCCGGTTTAAGGAATAGAAATTTGAGGTCCCGAAACAGTTGATCGGTTATAAGAATATCTCGGTTATAGGAATACTTTTGCTTGGCGCGAAGGCTATTCCAATAAGCGGATTCGACTGTACTAGAATACCTCAGAATTCAATGATTCAGTGTCAAAAAGACTTAAAAGTTAAAGACAAAAACGTTATATGATAAAATAACCGTTGCCCTACCCAAAACCGGTCTATGACCGGTACTAGAAATTCGCAACTGATGGAAGACAAATAGGCGTACCAGTTTTCGTTCTTCTAAATAGAAGCGTTCTTGAGCTATTTTAAAAAAACTAATTACACGACGCCATCTTTAAAGCTCTAGCGCCCTTACATCTTCGGACTAGATGAATTGGGTTAAATTATCTTAAAATTATCTGAGGAATCTTCGGTCTTCGTTTGTCGGGAGAGTTTCTGGACACTCTGTATATAGCGAACTCGTCTTCCAAGAAGCTTTAGGAGAGTGTAAGAATGGGATGATCATTGATCATAAATGGTGAAATCCTTAATAATATGCCCGTCACACTGTCATTTACTTCAATTCTAAAATGTACGAATACGAAAAGTGTACTATATAGCCCTATCGCCACGGGGGGTACAACTGCCTCCTTTATTCAGATAGACTTACTTAAGTTTTTTATGTATTTTGACCCGTAGAACACGAATTTTTTGGGTAACAGTTGATCAGGATGTCGATAAGATTGTTATAAACAAAGAACTTGAGGAATCACATACCAGCGATTTTTCGCAAAACAAAACATTTTTTTTGTATTTTTTGGGTCATTCCAAGCAAAAAATGTTTTTTAAAAGTTTTTTCGTAGGATGCATAGTTTTCGTGATAAACGCGGCTGAACTTAAAAAAAATCGAAAAATTGCAATTTTTGAACCCGAATAACTTTTGATTAAAAAGTAAAATAACAATTCGGCTTACCGCATTTGAAAGTTCAACTCAAATTCTATCGGTTTTGATTATTTGCATTGCTAAAAATTAATTTTTTTTTATTGTTAAACAAACTTTGTTTAACACCGCTTTCAATGGCTATTTCTTCTGTGATCACTCTCTTGTGTTCTAGTCTAGCAGTTTGATCAGGTTAATCATTTTTGTTGGTCGTCCATACTCTCTTAAAATTTTCCACATTTGTTCCCTACTGACTCCGTCGAAAACTTTTTCAAAATCGATAAAACTTATATTATTTATACTTTCTGCCATTCAGTAGCTTGTTCTAGATTCTAGGATGATTCTTAAGGTGCATATGTGATCTATAGTGGAGCGTTTAGCGTGAAAGCCTGCTTGGTCACTCCTTAGTTTCTTGTCCAATTCTTCTTTCATTCTTTCGAGCAGAATGTTTGTTAACACCTTCGATATGGCGCTTCATAGAGTTCTTGCACGCCAATTTTTACAGTTGCTCAGATCTCCCTTCTTTGGTATTGTTATTATTAGTCCCTGTTTCCATTCTTTTGGTTCATATTTTATTCAGAAGTTTATGTAGCATATCTATAGCTGGGCATTCACGGTCAATCCATTTGGAGCCACGCCAAATGGCTTCAGTCAAATGGATTGACGCCAAAATCATAGCCCATTCACGATCATTCGTATTTGACGTGGTATAGTGAAGACGCACAATGTTGGAGCCCGAAGAAGAACTCAGCGTAGAATCTAGAATGAACGAAAAATGGACGTGGGTTTGGACATTAACGGCAGGGAGGCGCGATGGCATCACGAGGTGTATCGTCACTCACTAGCAGACAGCATGATGGCTTGGCGTCAAGCAACGCGATGACGCGATGGATTACGAAGCGAATGGAAAATCGGATTTTGGCATCACGCCAAAAAAGCAATCATGATTCAATCCTCACGCTATGGCATGACCGTGAATATCCACTTTATGGATTGTTCCGTGTCTGCTTTTATCAGGTCATCCCCCGGGTCATCTGAAGCTAGGACAAATAATCCCGGAAAAAAATCCCCACAAATTATCCCTGGACAAAAAAACCCCGGATAAAAAATCTCGGACAAATAATCCCCACATTTTTTTTGGACAACATATCCCCACAATTTTTTTTGGACAACATATCCCCACAAATATCCCGGACAAAATATCCCCAAGAAATATTCGCTGCCGAATAATTCTCTTAAAGTTTTCTCAGTGCATGAGAAGTTGTGCTCACTACGGAGTTATAAGCAATCGCCATGAAGCCGCTTTTATCGCCGGTTCGAAAATAATGAATAGCAATTATAGACCAGGGCACATCTGTAAAAATATTAGTACATTTGGACGTTGAGAGGTGACTCAATTTTTTTTGCAGAAATTGCTTGAAAATAACTCAAATAATAATATTTGAGTTATCCTCCCTCTCAAAAAGGTCCGGAACATTGTTTAAATAATCAAAATGTCAAAAAATGAAGGAAAAATTCGATTTTTTTCTTCGTTTTTTGATTATAACATAACTTTAAAAGTATTCATTTCCGAGAAAAGTTGTACTAACATAAAAGTTGCGTAAGTAAATTTCCTGCAATATAGAATTAGTTAAAAACTTAAAAAATAGTCACCCTTGTTGCAAAATAGCAATAATTGCGAAAAAACCATACAAAAACAAGTATTCGCATTTTACGTTTTTCAACCATTTATGCTACACTTAGTACCTTCATATTTCACCCAGAAAAACTTTATGATACAGTAAAACAATACTGTAAATTTCATTAAGATCGATTTAATAGATTTTGCAAAATAAATTTTGCAATCCAGCTTTCGCAAAAATAATTCATTTTTTCAAAATGTTACAGGACTGAAAATAAAGCAGATAGCAAGTTGATTTTTTTTGCGTATAGAAGTGTACTGTACCTTTCATTTGAAATTTGCAAAATTAAAATCGGTTAACTACAACGGCGTCAGGAATTTTTTTAAATAAACATTAATTATTGGTGCTACGCGCAGGACAGCGGATAGTTTGCTCTGATTGGGCATTCCAATGACCCTTGATAATGATTGATACATTTTAATTTTTATTACATTTCGATATAAATAAATAAATTTGTTTATTGCAAAATAAAAACCATACTCTATCCTTTAAAATAACACTTTTTTTAGCAAAAACTTTCTTTGTTCATATACTTTAACTTAGAGAATAAAAGTTTATTATTTTTAAACATATGCAATTGTTTAAACAATATTTCACAAACAATAATAAAATTAGTTTGATTTTTGTGGAATTAAAATATTAAAATACAACAAAATATAGAGTAAGAAAATGATATATTAGATAATGATTGGAAGAAATTTTGGTGGAAATCAACTTGTATGAATCGAACACCGCTGTCCTGCGCGTAGCACCAAAAATTAATGTTTATTTAAAAAATTTCCTGACGCCGTGGTAATTAATCGATTTTAATTTTGCAAATTGCAAATGAAAGGTACAGTACACTTCTATAAGCAAAAAAATTCAACTTGCTATCTGCTTTATTTTCAGTCCTGCAACATTAAAAAAATGAATTTTTTTTTGCGAAAGCTGGATTGCAAAATTTATTTTGCAAAATCTATTAAACCGATCTTAATGAAATTTACAGTGTTGTTTTAATGTATCATAAAGTTTTTCTGGGTAAAATGTGAAGGTCGTATGTGTAGCATAAATGGTTGAAAAACGTAAAATGCGAATTCTTGTTTTTGTATTGTTTTTTTTTAGTATTTTGCAACAAGGGTGACTATTTTTTAGATTAAAGTTATAATCAAAAAACCAATAAAAAAATCGAATTTTTCCTTCATATTTTGACATTTTGATTATTTAAACAATGTTCCGGGCCATTTTGAGTGGGAGGATAACTGAAATATTATTATTTTAGTTATTTTCAAGCAATTTCTGCAAAAAAATTTGAGTCACCTCTCAACGTCCATCTCAAAACAGATGCGCCCTGGACTATTAAGATTAAGCATGTATTAATTATACATCATTTCGATTACCAAATTTCGAATTTCAATTCCATGTCGAAAACTTCAAATTTTACATGACAAAAGAGTGTGAGTTTTTTCAAAACTCGTGGAAGATATGCGGAATAAGCTAAGGCTGTGGGAATCATGTTGTAATTATTCACTTAAATCTTTTGCTAACTCTGGTTTGAATAACTATGTTCAAAACATTGCGTATTCGTGATGATAACTGCTGGTCTTGAAAACGATACTCTTGATTGTAATGCAAAAAACCTGTTCGTTTTCCACTGGCCATGAAAACGATAATCTTGATTGCAATGCAAAAAACCTGTTCCTTTTTGTAAATTTAATGTCAAAATATTTAGTCATGATTATCATCAATGTCGTTATAACTCACCGAGAGTCTTTGCCGCGTTTACTGCCTTCCATGTTGGTCGGCCCTGTGCCACTATTTCCCATTGTCTCACTCCCATCTTTTCCAGATCTTCTCTGACTGCATCTTTCCAACCTTTTCTATGCCGACCTACAGACCTTCTCCCATCTGGCCTCTCCCCGAGCAGCTATGAAAGATTTTTGAAAACACTCACATTTTTTGTCATGTAAAATTTGAAGTTTTCGGCATGAAATTTGAATTCGAAATATGGTAAAATTTCGGGAAAACTTTTAGAGAACTATTCGGCAGCAAATATTTCTTGGAGATACTTTGTCCAGGATTTTTTGTGAGGATATTTTGTCCAAAAATATTTGTAGGGATTATTTGTCCGGGATTTTTTTGTGGGGATTTTTTGTCCGGGGATTATTTGTCCGGGGATTTATTGTCCGGGGATTTTTTGTCCAGGGATAATTTGTGGGGATTTTTTTGTCCGGACCCCGGGTCATCTAGAGAGGGGTCACCAATTAGCGGACCGCGGTCCGCATCCGGACCGTGAGCTAGTTTTGTGCGGGCCGTCAATAAATTCAGAATATACCTAGTGTTTGGCAATTTTGAAAATGTTTGGCCATGAAATTGTGTACTATGTTTGGCTCAACTGGTGTGCGAAGCCGCTTTATCAGGAATGAACTTTATTAAAAATCGGTAGAGATCTCACTTAACAGATGAATATCTCAACTCCCTAATGAGACTCAGTTGCACTAAACTCACTCCAAACTTCAGACAGGTTGTACATAAAAAATGTCATTTTTGTCTCTGATAATTTAATTGTGTAAAGAGTTTTTCCCCTTATTGTTATACTTACTAATCATTAATTTTGAAATTAACAAAGCTGTAATATAAAATTGTCATGTGCATTTTTTTATATTCATTTCCTCTCTACTATATTATGTTATGTAGGAGTACTTCAGATGTGCATTTAATTAAAATAATTTTCAGATTTAATAAGTTTGCAACAAACGCCTTGCATTGAAACTAATGTAGAAAAAATAATATGTTAATGTTAATTATCATTTTGTACTATGAGTATTTATTTTAAATTCCTCAGTTTCCTTTCTACAAAATTGAAGATGTTTAAAATTTAGCATTCAAAATATAAATTCCTAACTTTTAAAATATTCTCAGTAACAATTTACAATACTGATGTTTTCAAAATATACTGATAATAACATCAAAACAATACACAATGAATTTATATTTTATTTATTGTACCAGGAAAACTTACAGAAAAGTATACAGTAACCAAAAAACAATCAGATATTATTAGTTTTCCTTTCCATATTAGTCCATCTGTGAGGCCACTTTCGTATGAAAAATGTTTCCGACTCGATTTCTTTGCGGATTCCTGATCAAAGTGCCCCCTTTAAACAAATCAGAAGGGTGCCGGGTGAAACAATTTTTTAAGCAAATTCAAAATTACTTTTTTGCATCGAAAAATGTATTTTTAGGTTTCTTGGGTAATTATAAACAATAAAAGTCTCTTATCATATTACTGAAAAGTTGATAGTTTTCGAGTTATAAGCGATTTAAAATCTGAAAAATGCGGAATATGCATTTGCGATACTTAATAAAATGACAGATCTTTTTTATTTAAGATGACCCAAAAATGCTAAAAACATATTTTCGCGGGCAAAAAGGTGATGTTTTGAATTTGTTAAAAAAAATATTAAACAATTTCTGCCCAAAAATTTCTCTCTTCTGATTTGTTTATAGAGGATATTTTTTAACAAGAATCCACAAAGAAACCGAATCAGAACAGTCAGACACAGGCAGCATAAATCCGGACCCCGAAAGTGTCATATGTTTTCGAAACGGACCCTCAGGAAAACTAATTGGTGACCCCTGACTAGAAGGCTGAAAAATAGCTATAGACTAGGCTACTTTTTAAAAGTACCATAATATTATAAAATTTGGTAAAAATTGGCTTTAATTTTGACAAACTACTAAGTACTTAATAAATTGCTTGGCCCAAATAATTATTATTGATACTAGTTGTCTGTAATCTATCAAGTAGGGAATATGGAATAGGTACAAATAGTGTGAATATTGGTTTTGGTTTTTTCGACGAAATTAAACAAAAATCGACTCGTTTTAACACCCAACTGTAACAATATCAAACATTGTTATCGAAAGCAAACAGACAGATGTTTTTATTTGAACAGGGTGCGATAAAAAGGCACCAAAACGTAATTTCATAACGTGCTTTGCATAGGGTGCCACAGAAACTTCTCTGAACATTGTACATACTTTACAGGGTGGTAAACATTATGTATGTGGCATTTATAAGGTTTATGCATGCCCCATAGTTAGGACGAGGCAAAGGTTCAGAAGAAGTCGGAGGTTTTGGGGACTCTTGGTGGATGTATTGTATTACTAAAAGTGCGGTCAATTTTGCAGGTCAAAGTAGATGCAGCAAATGATATAGGTAAACGAGATAAGAAGGACTTGAGCACCAGATTTTAAAAAGAAAGACCAGTTCTAATCGAGATAAAGGAATTTGGTATGGTAAGAAGACAGAAATATTTAAAACAACTAATAAATTAAAGACAACGACAATTTTGATCCATGAGGACTTCCCAATGGTAATACAGGAACAAAGGGAAAACTGGTTGATCATCTATAAAGCTTGCTAGAGAAAAAGAGTACAGAGCAATTAACTATTTTTAATGGGAAATAAGCCACAATTTTACTAAAAAAATGATTTTATTAACGTTTCGACGTCCAAATCGGATGCCGTTATCAAAATACAAACAATATTAATGAATTAAACAAAAATGTTGTTGCTTAGTAAAAAATTCTTCTAATAATTTATTTAATCTGACTCATTTATATCGACAATTCAGACATATTATAATTTAAAGTAGAAAGCTTTAAAATGATATTGCCAATATTTATGAGTTGCGTTCCTGGGACGACTTTACTGAAAGATAGAGTTCATTCGATTACATGAAATCAACTCCAACTCAAGAATATTCGTCACAAAAAAATCATAGCATTTGATCTGTCTTTAAAAAGACAACCACATGCAACGGTGACAGTAAAATTCTCGCGTTAGAGATTCCATAGTAAATATGTCGAAATAGTATCACGAGGTTTTTTCCTGGTTTTCCCTCGTGATTTACTATGGAATCTCTAACGCGAGAATTTTACTGTCACCGTTGCATGTGGTTGTCTTTTTAAAGACAGATCACATGTTATGATTTTTTTTTGTGACGGATATCATTGGGTTGGGGTTGATTTCATATAATCGAATGAACTATATTTCAGTAAAGTCGTCCCAGGAACGCAACTCATAAATATTGGCAATATCATTTTAAAGTCTTCTACTTTAAAATATAATATATGTCTGAATTGCGGATATAAATGAGTCAGATTATAGTTATTTATGTACCAAGTCAGTAAAGTTACACTTTATCGAACAAGTTTGATATTATGAGCAGAGCGAGCTTAGCGAGCCAGGCGAATAACAGACGAGTTCGATAAAAAGTCTTTACTAACGTGGTGCATACAAAATTTTATCGCCAACAATTTGATATTGGTTTACTTTGGTTTCACACTTACCTACTTACAATTTATAATTTAAGAATTTTTTAAATTTTGGACGTAATAAAAATTTCATGGCAGTGATGACAGATGTGACTTTTGCATGATGGCCGCTTTCGATTTTTAATCGATATTTATCAATATTGAATAATTACAAAATACTACAGAATTTCACTTTTTGGCTTAAATTTAATTAACGATGACGTAAATTTTGTATATAGTGGAGTCACTAAAGGTGGGTATGAGCTATTAGTTCTTAGGCCCCCATATAAAATTATTATTTATGACCACACCGTTGAAACTTTTTGTACTTGTTATTTGGGTGGAGTCGGACAAATTTCGAGCTTAGCGCATCATGGCAGTGGGGCGTTTGTCTGTCAAGCGGTCACGAAGTTGTCAATTTTATACAAGAAAAAAATTTATAACCACATTGGTCATTTTATTTTAATCAATGGTTTTTATCATATAAACAGCGAAAATAATTTTGTCGGACAAAAATATTGGGGCATACGACGCGTCGGACACGCTAAATATGTCAAATTTATGAAAATAATAAATTTATTACCACATTGCTAATTTTATCAGAATATACAATAAAACATTTTTACAATAATGTGGTAACCTTGTCGGACAATTTTCACGGGGCATATGCGCAGTCGGACGCGCCGAAGATGTCAATTTCCTGAAAATTTTTTATTTATTACCACAGACGTCATTTTTATTTTGTGCTGTTCTTTTACATGTGTAATGCATATTGGATCACTTGTCGGACAAAAATAATGGGGCGTTTTGGAGATACAGGGTGTCAAAGTTAAACTTTTTTTTTTATTTATTATTGAATATTTCCTGACAGGTATGAGATAACAACATGAAATTTGGTATGTGGGGGTTTTTTGGGTTGAGGAAACTAAATTCCCTACCAAAAATTATGCATTGCCCAGAGGGCGCCACATACGCCTTTCAGCACTCATTTATTACGTTCAATTTTTTTATTCCTCACTCTGTATTATTTTGACATTAAAATTTTTATTTTCCTATTAGTTTTACTTAAAAAAGGTATACTTCTTTCATCTCCCTAAACTCAACCGTTTTCGAGATAAACGCATTTTAAATCTGCGATACACCATCATTTTTAGCATATCATTGTAGTTACACCCGAAAAATAACTTAAAACCTTAAAATTATCCAAAAATGTATCGCAAATTTCTTCAAATGGAATTTGCTATGCAATGACATAAATTTGAGAACTGGCACAATTATTATGGTATTAAATTATTTTTCGGGTGTAACTACAATGATATTATGCTAAAAATGATGGTGTATCGCAGATTTAAAATGCGTTTATCTCGAAAACGGTCGAGTTTAGGGAGATCAAAGAAGTATACCTTTTTTAATTAAAACTAATAGGAAAATAAAAATTTTAATGTCAAAATTATACAGAGTGAGGTATAAAAAAATTGAACGTAATAAATGAGTGCTGAAAGGCGTATGTGGCGCCCTCTGGGCAATACATAATTTTTGGTAGGGAATTTAGTTTTCTCGATCCAAAAACCCCCACATACCAAATTTCATGTTGTTATCTCATACCTGACAGGAAATATTCAATAATAAATAAAAAAAAGTTTAACTTTGACATCCTGTATTTCGGTTATTATAAACTTTGTACTAAGATAAGTTTAAATCTAAGCTAACTAACTAAGCTTAAATCGGTCTATTTTTACCTCAGGAACCTGACGTTAAGCTATGGCCCATTATTTACCAAATTTTACCTGTATATAAATTAAATGAAATTGAATGTATTGTTTCTCGATTCCACGTTAAGATATATATGGTCGCCTTTCTATGATTATCTCTAAAATGATCTAGTGTCCATCGAATGTACACTAGAGTTTTTTTTTTTCTATTCGAAATAGAATAAAAAAATATTTTAATGGCCGGTAAATGAACTCGTATTGCTCTATTTTTAAATAAATCTATCTAAATTTAGCGTCGCAACCACTACAACTACATAAACCATTTCGGCGATAATGGTCAAATGGATTATACTTTTGGAACTAGATACCTTCTAATCGGTATTACCGATTTTGATCACTAAATATGAGTTTGAAACGTATTGAGAAGTAGTGTCTGATGCATCCAAGGTCAAGTACGATAACTGAAGGTATTATAGGACTATTGAGCTTGAAAAACCGGTTTTCCTATAGGAAATATATTTGATCACACTTATGAAGGCTATAACTTAAAAATTAGAATTTTTCCAGATATGATGTATACACCGTTAGACGCGTCTAGAGTCCTCCTCAGTTATTGGCGCAATTCGTAGGTTGAAATTTTGAGTAATTGTCTGAAAACCAAAATTTTCAAAGTTTAGTTTTTCGGTTTTTCAGCTGTACTGAGTTGTGTGTATCTCTGATCCTAACCACTTAAGCACTATTTGAAAGCTTAACTCAACGCTATTAATCTGGTGTACTTTCGGTTTTCCTGTCTCTCCTTGAACCTAAGATATATACCCCCAAAAAATATGCCGTTTTGTACCTACCAAGTCCTATAGCTGGCTTATGGGTGGTCGAAAGTCACAAGCTATACCAGTTTTGAATCGGCCCTGACCCCCTCTTAAAACATAGAAAAGAAATTCAGATCGGTATAACTTTTCCACAAACATACACACAAGCATACAAAACATTTTCCCCTTTTTAAATAGAAATTGAATAAAACTTCTGAGATCGGTAACTTTTGAACGGTATATACAATTTTCAAAATGGCAATGGGATAAGACAGGGAGATTCCCTGAGTCCTCTGTTGTTCAATCTGATCATGGACGAAATAATAAAAAAGTAAGAACAAAAAAAGGATACCAAATGGGAGAAAAACCACTTAAAATAATCTGCTATGCAGACGACGCAATACTAATCTCTCAAAGTGAAGATAATTTACAACGTATGCTGCACGAATTTAATATAACCGCTAGAAAATTTAACATTTTAATTTCCCCAGAAAAGACTAAATGCATGGTTACAACAGTAGATCTAATCTAATAAGGTGTAAATTAGAGCTGGAGGGTCAAATAATAGAACAAGTCATGGAGTTTAAATATCTAGGCATCACACTATGCAACTACGGAAAGCTCGAAACAAAAGTGGAAGATCAGGTGAATAAAGCAAACAGAGCCGCAGGTTGCCTGAATGAAACAATATGGAGAAATAAAAACATCAGAAAAGAAGTGAAAGGCAGAATTTACAAAAGAGTCATCAGACCAATAATGACATACGCGGCAGAAACACAACCTGATACAGAAAGGACAAAAAAAGCTATAGAAACAGCAGAGATGAAAACATTGCGAAAAATCAATGGTAAGACGCTGTGGGATAGAGCTAGAATTGTAGATATATGAAGGGGATGCAAGGTGGACAACATTAATAACTGGATGAAAAGCAGAAGAGTAGAATGGAACGACCACATAAGCCGAATGACAACAAATAGAGTAGTAAGAACGGACAGAGACGGTTCCCCAATAGGAAGATGATCAGTGGGAAGACCACGAAAAAGATGGAATGACAACTTACTGGAGGCACATTGAAAAACAGACAGAGTAATGTCTATATAAAAAGAAGAAGAAGAAGAAGAGAAGAATTTTCAAAATTAAACATGCGTTGGAAAGGTAATGTTCAGTACTATAAGAAGCCGTAAAATCGGACTTAAATTTTCGAAATTTTTGGGAGTTTTGGGGACGAGAACGAAAAACAGACCCTAAATGGGAATGGCCGTAACATCCACACCCTTGTACCAAAATGGATGGTTGACATATTTCTCTTTTCTCATATTTTAAGATTGGATTTGGCCCAATTTTTTCGATCAGTCACATTTAGAAAATCGAAAATTTCTTCTATAATATAGTGTCGCATGTACGGGAACAGCCGTTCTCTGGGATATAAAAAAATAATAAGCATCAAGGAGACCAAAGCGAACTATAAACAATTTTTCTCGGTTAGATCTACATAGATCAAACTGAAAATTTGTAGAAATACTCCTTATAATGTTTATAAGGACGTAACGTAGAGAACATTCCAAAATTTTAGAAAAATTTTCCGAAATTTTCCCTCTTGTCGGAAAATCTTTTTGGAAAATTTTGGGTACAACTCACCGTCATGCCCTTTTAAGTGTTGTACATAGCGTATGTACCAATTTATAGCTAAATCGATTCAAAAGAAACCGAGAAACACTGTTTTAAATTTTTTTTGATAATACCTCCTCCTCGATAGCCTAAAAGACTTAAGCTTTCTGTTCGTTTGCCCCAACATTTTTGTCAGACAATTAGATTTTTTGTTCAAGAATATAATTACTTGTAACTTACTGCCTTTGTCGGAAAACGGTTTTAAAGATAAGGGATGCACGAACCCAGCAGAGTTTAAAAGTATAATTTATTAATAAAAATTAAATTTTTTGTCCGACTTTGGAATTGACCCAATATTTTTGTCGGACACTTAGATTTTTTGATTTAGAATATAATTACTTATAACCTGATACTTGTGTCGGAAATTTTTTTTTAATTGAAGAAAAAAAAACTACAGAACGATGTTTGTCGTTGTTCAAGGAGTATGTATTCAAATATCAATCACAATTTTTCTAAAACTTTCCCCCTTGTCGGAAAATTTTTAAAAAAATTTTGGGTACAGCTCTAAGTCATACTCTTTTAAATCTTTTATACTTAATGTGTGTACCAATTTTCAGCTAAATCGATTTAAAAATAACCGAGAAAAACTGTTTTAAATTTTTTTTTGATAATACCTCCTAGTCGATAGCCTAAAAGAATTAAACTAAAAAGGGGTAGTTCCCTGGATTGGCTGTATACCTTATAGTTAAACAAACTGGAACATGAAGTAAAAACCACTTCTATGTAAAAGGTATATTTACTAAAAATTTTTTTAGAATCCCAATGGATTCAATAAAATGAGTTCATCAGAACGTTTTCAAACCTATCGGTCCATCATCAGTGAATTTGAATACTTGCAAAATAGCCCCAGAACCAAACAATGGTTGTGATTATAAATAAATCTACATTATGTTGAAATAAATTTAAAATGGCTAAACGCCGATGTTCAGGGATTAAACCTCTGGGAACATGGTGAAACTCTACCCGAGGACCCAATCAAGTAGTCATCGTTGACCGAAAATGGTTGATTGGGTCCTCGGGTAGAGTTTCACCATGTTCCCAGAGGTTTAATCCCTGAACATCGGCGTTTAGCCATTTTAAATTTATTTCAACATAATGTAGATTTATTTATAATCACAACCATTGTTTGGTTCTGGGGCTATTTTGCAAGTATTCAAATTCACTGATGATGGACCGATAGGTTTGAAAACGTTCTGATGAACTCATTTTATTGAATCCATTGGGATTCTAAAAATTTTTAGTAAATATACCTTTTACATAGAAGTCGTTTTTACTTCATGTTCCAGTTTGTTTAAAAGAATTAAGTTTTCTGTTCGTTTGCCCCAACATTTTTGTCAGACAATTAGATTTTTTGTTTAAGAATATAATTATTTGTAACTTACTACCTTTGTCGGAAAAATGGTTGTAAAGATAGGGGATACACGAACCCAGCATAGTTTAAAAGTATAATTTATTAATAAAAATTAAATTTTTTGTCCGACTTTGGATTTGCCCCACTATTTATGTCGGACACTTAGATTTTTTGATTTGGAATATAACTACTAATAACCAGATACATGTGCCGGAAAATTTTTTTTAATTTGAGAAAAAAAACTACAGAACGATGTTTGTCGTAGTTCAAGGAGTATGTACACAAATTATCAGATCACAAGTTTTCTAAAATTTTCCCTCTTGTCGGAAAATTTTTTGGGAAAATTTTGGGTACAGCTCTACGTCATACCCTTTTAAATGTTTTACTTAGTGTGTGTACCAATTTTCAGCTAAATCGATTCAAAAATAACCGAGAAAAACTGTTTTAAAAATTGATAATACCTTCTCGTCGATAGCCTAAAAGAATTAAACAAACTGGAACATGAAGTAAAAACCACTTCTATGTAAAAGGCAGTAAAAGGTATATTTACTAAAAATTTTTAGAATCCCAATGGATTCAATAAAATGAGTTCATCAGAACGTTTACAAACCTATCGGTCCATCATCAGTGAATCTAAAATCAAATAAGTAATCCCACTATTAAAATTAAAAATATGGTTGAAATTGTGAAAGTTAAAAAATGTGGTTATGATTACTTACTTGAATACTTGCAAAATAGCCCCAGAACCAAACAATGGTTGTGATTATAAATAAATCTACATTATGTTGAAATAAATTTAAAATGGCTAAACGCCGATGTTCAAGGATTAAACCTCTGGGAACATGGTGAAACTCTACCCGAGGACCCAATCAACCATCTTCGGTCAACGATGACTACTAAGTGTCAAAGCTATGTAAGGAAATGCTTGATGTGACATTGACAGTTAAGGAAGAAGGTAGTCAATTTTCTAGGAAATTTAAAAACAAAGTCATGATCCAAGACGAAGATATGGTAAAGCTTTTAATATCTGAAATTGTCTGTTAATTAAATCTATTGTTTAAACAATTAAGTCTATTGTGTAGGTAACTACAAATTGACTGTATCAAATAAAATTAACCTGATCAAAAAATTAAAATATGATAAAGTGAGCTGATTAGTAGTAATAACAGAAATAAAATTAAATAAGTGGTGTTATAGAAGAAGTTTTAAATTTTGAAAAGGGATATTATTATATCAAGAAATTTATATGTCCACAGTATGTGTATTGATGGTTGTATAGGTAGAAGGGAAATTATTGTTTGGATGTAGGTGAAAATTAAAAAATTTATATAGATTGGAGTTAAGATAAAGTCAATCTGATAGTAGAAAATATGATTCAGGAATGCAATTATTATGGAACAATTTGTATGAAATTGAGAAAATTCTTGTGACAAACTGGTGAATATGTAAAATTGATAATAAATAATTGTAGGATAACAGGTTGCCCAGTTGATACAAACTAAAATTTAATTAGTATAGAAAACAATAGGTGTAATGAATAAAATAGAATTAATAAAACAAAATTAAGAGAATGAATATTGTTATAATTTGATTAAAGAATGACTGAGTTTAACTGTGATAAATGAAATAAAGTGATGAAATGTTAGATGTGGAGATAAAAAATATATTTGGAAAAGGTCAAAGACAAAAAGCAAAGGAGTGTGATGTAGGGTCAAAGCATAGGTGAAATGAGTGAAAGAGAAAGATTGGAGAAGTTGGGTATGAGGGTTGAACTGAATGAAGAAAAGAAATGAAAGAAGTGTGAAAAGGGGGTATGGTAAATTAATTAGGTTTTGATTAAGAGGAGTTCATGTGGTTAGTAATGATTAGTATGTGTAAAGGAGTTTGGAGCCAGTAAGGGAACGAAGAAGATAGTTGACAGTGGGTAAATAGGATGAAGAAGATAGCAGATAGGATAGGAAAATTTTGTCCCCATTCACCGTCAATTATTTTCATAATTCCTATTACTTTGTTATACCTTCCCTTTTCCTATCCTATCTGCTATCTTCTTCATCCTATTTACCCACTGTCAACTATCTTCTTCGTTCCCTTACTGGCTCCAAACTCCTTTACACATACTAATCATTACTAACCACATGAACTCCTCTTAATCAAAACCTAATTAATTTACCATACCCCCTTTTCACACTTCTTTCATTTCTTTTCTTCATTCAGTTCAACCCTCATACCCAACTTCTCCAATCTTTCTCTTTCACTCATTTCACCTATGCTTTGACCCTACATCACACTCCTTTGCTTTTTGTCTTTGACCTTTTCCAAATATATTTTTTATCTCCACATCTAACATTTCATCACTTTATTTCATTTATCACAGTTAAACTCAGTCATTCTTTAATCAAATTATAACAATATTCATTCTCTTAATTTTGTTTTATTAATTCTATTTTATTCATTACACCTATTGTTTTCTATACTAATTAAATTTTAGTTTGTATCAACTGGGCAACCTGTTATCCTACAATTATTTATTATCAATTTTACATATTCACCAGTTTGTCACAAGAATTTTCTCAATTTCATACAAATTGTTCCATAATAATTGCATTCCTGAATCATATTTTCTACTATCAGATTGACTTTATCTTAACTCCAATCTATATAAATTTTTTAATTTTCACCTACATCCAAACAATAATTTCCCTTCTACCTATACAACCATCAATACACATACTGTGGACATATAAATTTCTTGATATAATAATATCCCTTTTCAAAATTTAAAACTTCTTCTATAACACCACTTATTTAATTTTATTTCTGTTATTACTACTAATCAGCTCACTTTATCATATTTTAATTTTTTGATCAGGTTAATTTTATTTGATACAGTCAATTTGTAGTTACCTACAGTTAAAATAATTTTTATTTTGTAAAACACATTATCTTTTAATTTTAAAAAACAATAGATTTAATAAACAGACAATTTCAGATATTAAAAGCTTTACCATATCTTCGTCTTGGATCATGACTTTGTTTTTAAATTTCCTAGAAAATTGACTACCTTCTTCCTTAACTGTCAATGTCACATCAAGCATTTCCTTACATAGCTTTGACACTTGTAGTCATCGTTGACCGAAGATGGTTGATTGGGTCCTCGGGTAGAGTTTCACCATGTTCCCAGAGGTTTAATCCTTGAACATCGGCGTTTAGCCATTTTAAATTTATTTCAACATAATGTAGATTTATTTATAATCACAACCATTGTTTGGTTCTGGGGCTATTTTGCAAGTATTCAAGTAAGTAATCATAACCACATTTCTTAACTTTCACAATTTCAACCATCTTTTTAATTTTAATAGTGGGATTACTTATTTGATTTTAGATTCACTGATGATGGACCGATAGGTTTGAAAACGTTCTGATGAACTCATTTTATTGAATCCATTGGGATTCTAAAAATTTTTAGTAAATATACCTTTTACATAGAAGTGGTTTTTACTTCATGTTCCAGTTTGTTTAACTATAAGGTATACAGCCAATCCAGGGAACTACCCCTTTTTAGTAAAAGAATTAAGTTTTCTGTTCGTTTGCCCCAAGATTTTTGTCAGACAATTACATTTTTTGTTTAAGAATATAATTACTTGTAACTTACTGCCTTTGTCGGAAAAATGGTTGTAAAGATAGGGGATACACGAACCCAGCATAGTTTAAAAGTATAATTTATTAATAAAAATAAAATTTTTTGTCCGAATTTGGATTTGACCCAATATTTTTATCGGACACTAAGATTTTTTGATTTGGAATATAACTGCTTATAAACTGATACATGTGTCGGAAATTTTTTTTTAATTGTAGAAAAAAACTACAGAACGATGTTTGTCGTTGTTCAAGCAATATGTAGGCAAACATCAGATCACAATTTTTCTAAAATTTTCCCTCTTGTCGCAAAATTTTTTAAGAAAATTTTGGGTACAGCTCTACGTCATATCCCTTTAAATGTTTTGCTTAGTGTGTGTACCAATTTTCAGGTAAATCGATTCAAAAATAACCGAGAAAAACTGTTTTAAAAATTGATAATACCTTCTCGTCGATAGCCTAAAACAATTAAGTTTTCTCTTCGTTTGCCCCAACATTTTTGTCAGACAATTAGATTTTTTGTTTAAGAATATAATTACTTGTAACTTACTGCCTTTGTCGGAAAAATGGTTGTAAAGATAGGGGATACACGAACCCAGCATAGTTTAACAGTATAATTTATTAATAAAAATAAAATTTTTTGTCCGAATTTGGATTTGACCCAATATTTTTGTCGGACACTTAGATTTTTTGATTTAGAATATAACTACTTATAACCTGATACTTGTGTCGGAAATTTTTTTTTAATTGGAGGAAAAAAAAACTACAGAACGATGTTTGTCGTTGTTCAAGGAGTATGTACGCAAATATCAGATCACAATTTTTCTAAAATTTTCCCTCTTGTCGGAAAATTTTTTAAGAAAATTTTGGGTACAGCTCTACGTCATACCCTTTTAAATGTTTTACTTAGTCTGTGTACCATATTTGAGCTATATCGATTTAAAAATAACCGAGAAAAACTTTTTTTAAATTTTTTTTTGATAATACCTTCTCGTCGATAGCCTAAAAGAATTAAGTTTTCTGTTCGTTTGCCCCAACATTTTTGTCAGACAATTAGATTTTTTGTTTAAGAATATAATTACTTGTAACTTACTACCTTTGTCGGAAAAATTGTTGTAAAGATAAGGGCTGCACGAACCCAGCATAGTTTAAAAGTATAGTTTATCAATAAAAATTAAATTTTTTGTCCGACTTTGGATTTGCCCCAATATTTTTGTCGGACACTAGGCTTTTTTGATTTGGAATATAACTACTTATAACCTGATACATGTGTCGGAATTGTTTTTTTAATTCGAGAAAAAAACTACAGAACGATGTTTGTCGGTGTTCAAGGAGTATGTACACAAATTATCAGATCACAAGTTTTCTAAAATTTTCCCTCTTGTCGGAAAATTTTTTGGGAAAATTTTGTGTACAGCTCTACGTCATACCCTTTTAAATGTTTTACTTAGTGTGTGCACCAATTTTCAGCTAAATCGATTCAAAAATAACCGAGAAAAAATGTTTTAAAATTTTTTTTGAAAATACCTTCTCGTCGATAACCTAAAAGAATTAAGTTTTCTGTTCGTTTGCACCAAATTTTTGTCAGACAATTACATTTTTTGTTTAATAATATAATTACTTGTAACTTACTACCTTTGTCGGAACAATGGTTGTAAAGATAAGGGATACACGAACCCAGCATAATTTAAAAGTATAGTTTATCAATAAAAATTAAGTTTTTTGTCCGACTTTGGATTTGCCCCAATATTTTTGTCGGGCACTAAGATTTTTTGATTTGGAATATAACTACTTATAACCTGATACATGTGTCTGAATTTTTTTTTAATTGTAGAAAAAAAACTACAGAACGATGTTTGTCGTTGTTCAAGCACTATGTAGGCAAATATCAGATCATAATTTTTCTAAACTTTTCCCTCTTGTCGGAAAATTTTTTAAGAAAATTTTTTTGGTAATACCTTCTCGTCGATAGCCTAAAAAAATTAAGTTTTCTGTTCGTTTGCCCCAACATTTTTGTCAGACAATTAGATTTTTTGTTTAAGAATATAATTACTTGTAACTTGCTGCCTTTGTCGGAAAAATAGTTTTAAAGATAAGGGATGCACGAACCCAGCATAGTTTAAAAGTATAGTTTATTAATAAAAATTAAATTTTTTGTCCGACTTTGGATTTGACCCAATATTTTTGTCGGACACTTAGATTTTTTGATTTAGAATATAACTACTTATAACCTGATACTTGTGTCGGAATTTTTTTTTTTGAGAAAAAAAAACTACAGAACGATGTTTGTCGTTTTTCAAGGAGTATGTACGAAAATATCAGATCACAATTTTTCTAAAATTTTCCCTCTTGTCGGAAAATTTTTTGGGAAAATTTTGGGTACAGCTCTACGTCATACCCTTTTAAATGTTTTACTTAGTGTGTGTACCAATTTTCAGCTATATCGATTTAAAAATAACCGAGAAAAACTGTTTAAATTTTTTTTTAATAATACCTCCTCGTCGATAGCCTAAAAGAATTAAGTTTTCTGTTCGTTTGCCCCAACATTTTTGTCAGACAATTAGATTTTTTGTTTAAGAATATAATTATTTGTAACTTACTACCTTTGTCGGAAAAATGGTTGTAAAGATAGGGGATACACGAACCCAGCATAGTTTAAAAGTATAATTTATTAATAAAAATTAAATTTTTTGTCCGACTTTGGATTTGCCCCAATATTTTTGTCGGACACTTAGATTTTTTGATTTGGAATATAACTACTTATAACTTGATACATGTCTCGGAATTTTTTTTTTTAATTCGAGAAAAAAAACTACAGAACGATGTTTGTCGTTGTTCAAGGAGTATGTACACAAATTATCAGATCAAAATTTTTCTAAAATTTTCCCACTTGTCGGAAAATTTTTTAAGAAAATTTTGGGTTTAGATCTACGTCATACCCTTTTAAATGTTTTACTTAGTGTGTGTACCAATTATCAGCTAAATCGATTCAAAAGTAACCGAGAAACACTGTTTGAAATTTTTTTTTGATAATACCTCCTCGTCGATAGCCTAAAAGAATTAAGTTTTCTTTTCGTTTGCCCCAACATTTTTGTCAGACAATTACATTTTTTATTTAAGAATATAATTGCTTGTAACCTACTACTTTTGTCGAAAAAATGGTTGTAAAGATAAGGGATGCACGAACGCAGCATTGTTTGAAAGTATAGTTTACTAATAAAAATGAAATTTTTTGTCCGACTGTCGATTTGCCCCAATATTTTTGTCCGACACTTTGATTTTTTGATTAAGAATATAATTACTTATAACCTACTAATGTTGTCGGAAAAATGGTTGTAAATAAAAAAATTTCAGGAAATTGACATCTTCGGCGCGTCCGACTGCGCATATGCCCCGTGAAAATTGTCCGACAAGGTTACCACATTATTGTAAAAAGGTTTTATGGTAGATACCGTTAAAATTATTCATGTGGTAATAAATTTATTTTTTTCATAAATTTGACATCTTTAGCGTGTCCGACGCGTCATATGCCCCAATATTTTTGTCCGACAAAATTATTTTCGCTGTTTATATGATAAAAACCATTGATTAAAATAAAATGACCAATGTGGTTATAAATTTTTTTCTTGCATAAAATTGACAACTTCGTGACCGCTTGACAGACAAACGCCTCACTGCCATGATGCGCTAAGCTCGAAATTTGTCCGACTCCACCCAAATAACAAGTACAAAAAGTTTCAACGGTGTGGTCATAAATAATAATTTTATATGGGGGCCTAAGAACTATATTACCTCCGATTTCGTTGAACCTCCATCGATTTGCATGAAAATTGGTGAGTGGTTAGAGGATATCTCAAGGAACAAAGGTGACATGGTGCCAACTTGCGCTTTTACGTTGGGGGTGGATGCCACCCCTTCTCGGGGGTGAAAATTATTTTTATTAAAATTAACCCCATAATTCGATAGAGGGACAAATTTCAAGCAAAATTTGTTTTATAAAGTTATTAAAATAAATCAAAACTTTTTGAGTTATTAAAGATCAAAGATTTTAATTTTTCTTGAGAAAAATGCATGTTTTTAACCAATTTTTCATCAATAACTCAAAAAGTGTAAGTTTTTACAAAAAAGTTATTACTATTAAAATTAAACCTAATAAAAAATGAAATAAACCCCTTACTAGAAAAAACCTTTTAATGTTAAATAAAAGTGAGTTATAGGTAATTGAATGTATATTTTTTTCGGCGAGTAAAAAACTCTAAGTATTCAAGCTGAAATAACGAGAAATTGATGCATTTTATAACATAAACTTATTAAACATTTGTCAAAGTACTTAAAAATATCTATCAAATGAGCCCCCGAACATGTTGATAGCGTTAAAATTTATGCTCCAAAATGTTTTCAAAATTTATCTTTTAAAATTTTTTCCAAAAAATGTTATTGTTTTTTTTAATAACTCCGTTCGTGTTTACGATATCAGGTCCATATAAAAACTGTTTCAAAGCTAATTACAAGTGATATTTAAGCACCTTAAACTTAATCTTTTAAACCCCTCACTTTAAAAAAAATAAAAGGTTAAATGACCCCGGTTGCATGGTTCCCACAGCAAAATTTAAGATTTAAACGTTTCTATCTCGGTTATTTTTTACCCTATAGAAATAGTAAAACAGATAAAATATTTGGCACAGAAAAAACTAAAATTGGGTTAAATATAATTTTTTACGTGTATTGAGTATTTTTGGAATTATTATCAAAAGAATGTGACAATTACAATAATTTTAAAAATTATGATTTTTTAAATTATATCTTTTTTTCAAAAATATGCATTATAAACCGGTCAAAATTATCGAAAATATTAATTATGCTAATATAAAGAAGTTCTTGTAAAGATTACTATAAATTTTAATTTTTGTGGAAATGGCGTATGTTTTATTTTTCACTTTTTCCTAAAAAATTCGAAACGGTTCTTTTATTTTCATTATAACTTGCTTAATTTTGACGCTATTACCTTGTTCTGAAGCTCATTTGATAGGTATTCCGAAGTACTGTGACGAATGTTTAGCAGGAATATTTTATACATTGCATCGTTTTCCCGTTATTTAAGCTTGAATACTTAGATTTGAGTACTCGTCGAAAAAAATACACATCCAATTGCCAATAACTCACTTTGAACTGACATTAGTTTAGTTCTTTATGTGAGGAGTGTATTCAATTTTTTATTATCTTCAATTTCAGTAATAACAACTTTTTTGTAAAAGCTTATAGTTTTTGATTTATACGTGAAAAACCAATTTAAAACATGAATTTTTTTTACGAAAAAATAAAATCTTCCGGTCTTTAATAACTCAAAAAGTGTTGATTTATTTTAATAACTTTATATAACAAATTTTGATTATAATTTGTCCCTCTATCGACGTATGGTATTATTTTTAATAAAATAATTTTCACACCCGAGAAGGGGTGTCATCCACTCCCAGTGTAAAAGCGCAAGTTGGCATCATGTCACCTTTGTTCCTTGAGGTATCCTCTAATTACTCACCAATTTTCATGAAAATCGATGGAGGTTTAACGAAATCGGAGGTGAAAACCTTCAGTGACTGCACTAATAATATTTTTAATAATTATAGTAAATAAATTGTAAGTTAACTCAAATAAATAATCGATTACTGCCATCGACTATTTACGTTCAATCTCGATTAATCGCGGCAGGTAAAGTAAAATTCTTCTTTCAGTACAATAAAGTGTTACTTTACTGCCGCAAATGGCGTCAAATGAGTACAATAATGAATGACTTTAGTGACGGTTGGCGATAATAATTATTTATGTACCAAGTCAGTAAAGATACTCTTTATGGAACGAGTCTGATATTATGAGCCGAGCGAGCGAGGCGAATAACAGACGAGTTCGATAAAGAGTCTTTACTGACGTGGTGCATACAAAATTTTATCGAGTTGAAGTTAAGATAACTCTCAGGGATAACTATGCCCATAACTATTTACGTAAATTCGGTGTGACGTATCCGTCACCGTTATGAGATAGTTATCTCTTAAACGTTAAAAGAGAAATAACATTTGAGTAACAAAGTTTCAAGTAACAAAGAGAACATTGTATAAAAATGTAGAAATAGTACAAGTTGGAGTGAGTGCGAGAGATTGTTCGGAACATGGTACAGGATGGGTAGATAATGGGTAGATAACCGTACAAATAAATACCCGTCGTCGGCCTCCGCCGATGACCGAACAGTGGCGAACAGCTGTTCGGGTTCGGTGGTGCATCAAAAAGTAGATAGAAACAGGGTTACCAGATTGGTGTATTTACCCACAATTTTGGGGTAATTTGAAAGCGTCTAGGGAAATTTTTGTAAGCAGAAATTGTAGTGGGATTTTTTGGGGGCGTAAAATTATGGGGGATTTTAAGGGGTCATGGTAAATAAATTAAATTTGCGAATGTACCTACATAGAACTGTATATTATACTCCCATATAATCGAAGACGATAGGAACTATGAATTATTTCCAGGGCCCTCGTTGATAAGTAGTAAAATTTTGGTCTACTGTTCTCTTTATTTGACTACTATTTATTAAAATGCGGCAAAAATTTACATTTGGGGGATTTGAGCTTCAATTTGAGGGAATTTCAGTTTCTAAGTGGGGGGATTTATAAAATTTCGTCTGGCAACTCTGGATAGAAAGAACAGTACGAACTTAAAATAAAATCCCTATATTAAAATTTCACCTTACATCTCTCGATTTGATTTTTGTATAACTTTTAAAATTGTATTTCCGTTCTATTCTTAATTATTAAGTCATTATTATAAAGTCAAAATATAAACCTAACCTTACAATCCTTAACATAACTACAGAGTTATCTGATAACTTGAGGTTTAACGTCGCGTTATAAAGTGACAGTTGATATATCAGATAACTCAAGAACTGTCAAGAAATAACGCAAGTAGTTAAGTTAAATATGATACATCACATCAATTCGAGGATTATAACTTAACTACAGGATAACTTTACGTTATGTTTAACGTGAGTGATTCATCAAACGGCTGATTATCTCAAAACAAAAATTAAAGTTCATTTAGATAAAATAATTTAAGTTGGTTTTTTTTAGATTTTTGTTTCACGTGAATATGTTAGAGTACTTCTCTACGGTGCCGAAATAAATGTGGTTATATAGTGGGATACTCAGGATTCCTTAAAAAGACCGTATATCTATTATCCAATGAAGAAGGATTAAGAAGACTATAAAGACATGGAAGAACGTCAAATAGTTTGTAAGATGCGCTATTATTGAATATTACCTTTGCATTTTACGATTACTTATTTTAAATGTTTCGGTTATAGATTATTTGTTCATTCATACAGTTTATTGTCCCTGCTAACAGTGGCGTACTGATAGATCAGCGGGCCTTGGTTCCAGTTGGGATGCGGGCCCGCTCGCCTAATAAAAACACACATTGTATATCAAAAATTTTTAATTAGCATTAAATATAAATCATCATATATCATAATATACATATTTATAAAAACTCAAGCTAATTTATGATCAATTTACTCAGGGCTTTTGCTGTAATTTTTAAAAAACCGCTTGGATTGACATGAAATTTGGCATACACATAGCTAACATGTCAAAGAAAAAAAGTGATTTTGTGTCGATGTGTGCTTTTGCCCTGGGGGGTGAGATTAACCCCTTCTCGGGGGTGAAATAAACATACGTTCAAGATAAGTCCGGAATTGAATAAACCGACTAATTCTAAGCAACTTTAGTTCTATAGTGTTTTTTCAAAGTCCACGAGTCCTCTAAATTTTATCCATAAATTTTTTTGTTTTCACGAAAACTTCTTTATTTGGTAAAATTACGAAAACAAACCGAATGATAAAATCACGACTCCGAAGGACGAATGATTTTATCCATTTCGGTTTGTTTGAGTGATTTTACCCTAAATAAAGAAGTTTAAATATGAAAACGAAAAAATTTATCAAGCAAAATTTAGAGGACGAGTGGTATTTGAAAAGATTATTTTGTGAACCAATATGTATTATTAGTAAATACGGGCATCTGTGAAATATTTTTAAGACAACTAGGATCAATGTCTTAAGTAGGTTATAGATAAATTATTTTATGATTTAAAAATGAACCAATTTATTTATTATATTGTTAATACTGTTTAAATCGAATAAAAAACTGTTTAAATCGAAAATGAACAATTATTAAAAACACAATTTTTATAACTAATATGAGATTTTCCAATGTCGTTCGTAACGTATTATGTGAAATTTAGGGTACCTTAAGTTTTATCAGGGAAGAGACTGTTTTATCAAGGAAGAGGCTGTTTTATCAGTATTACACTCAATGATTGGCTAGAACGACGCGTGGTGATTGGCTGAAAAAGCAAAAACGTCAGAATTTCACAGGTGAAAAAAATAATCACTATAATTCAAGTCAATAGGTACTTTTCGAGTTATTTGCGAGTGATTATACTTCTTTTTCAACAAAAAAAAAAGTTTTTAGACTGTTTTTCTCAAATACCTCAAAAAGTATTTTATCGAAAAAAATTTTCTTAGTAGAAATATAGATTATAAAAAAGTGAAAAAATGGTGAATATCCGAAGTCTGTAGACCAAGTAGGAGCAGAGTTGTAGGTAATAAAAAGTAGGTTCTTATTCATCAAATTTCAAATCGAATATTTCAACTTGAAATAACCAAAAAATGAAGAACTTTTAGGGAAAAACTCATCGAAACTTTTTTAAAGTGTTTAAAAAAGCTTAATTTTGTTTTTTTTATAAGTTTCTAGCACCAAAATTAAGTATCTATATAACGCTCAAAATAAAGTTGGTCCCTTTTAAGTTATTGGTGATACCAAAAATCTCAAGTAGTAAAAAATATAGCTTTTGCTGTTGTGAGTATTTTGGACTTTTTGTTTTCCTGAAGACAAAAATTGGTTAAGATATGGCTGTTCAAAATTTGCATAGACTCGTGATTAGTGACTCGTTTAAACCCATTTAACTACACCGTTTTCAACAATAAGCTCTTTGAACCAATGAATCTTACATATTTTATAAACAATAAATAAGTAAAGTAATTTGTGAAGCAGTAACGATTAAGTCTATTTCAGATGCTAATTAGGGGTGATTTTCACGATTTGTTTTACCAACAAAAAAAAAAATGGAAAAACATTTTTTTGATCGGAACTTAGGTACTTACTTTTGATGTTAGAAACTTTTTTAAAAAACCAAAATAAATTTTTTAAATACTTAAAGTTGAGTTTTTCCCAAAAAAGTGCTTGATTTCTGGTTATTTCGCGTTGAAATATTCGATTTGGAATTTGACTAGTAAGAACCCACTTTTCATTAGCTACAACTCTGCTTCTACTGGGTATACAGACTTTATACATACACCATTTTTTTCATTTTGTTATGAACTATATTTTTTTGATAAAATACTTTTTGAGTTATTTGCGAAAAAGTGCATGCAACGTGGTTTTTTTGTTGAAAAATAATCATTTTCACTCACAAATAACTCGAAAAGTATTGACGAAGTAAAAAAACGGCATAGAAGAAAAGTTGCTTAGAATTAGTTAGTTCATTCAATAGGGAACTTGCACATAAAAATATTTTTGCAGAAAATTGTTAATTTATGTTTAAAAATGATAAATTCAAAATATTACGTCTTAACAATTAATAGTGTACGTACAACAACTGATTATAATTCCGCACCCGAAATTACCGTTTCAAACAACTTTAAAAGCGCGCGCTTGGGTCTGACGTCACCAACCATGATATTTACCACTGTTCTCGTTTGGCTACTGCCTAGTGCCAGACGTGCACTCTGCAGATAATATCTTGTTAAGATTTTCATGCATTCATAATATTATTTTTAGTTTAGGGAAATACATTTTTATTTTACAACATATGTAGGTATCTCAAATCTCAAATGCCAAATTATATTATAAAGTTTGAACAAAATTAAATACCTACATTAATATCATATTTCTTAAAAAATGTAAGTACATAGATACTACTAAAAAATTACTTTTAAAAAAGAAAAAGAAATAATGTTTTATTATAATATATAAATATATATTTAGTTTAAAATATGAATTTCATTCTCACATAAAGAAATAAAAAATATTTTATGGATGAAACTTTATTTTATCAAATTTTTATTCCATTTATTTTTAATAATTATCAGATCCAAATAGATGCGGGAAAATATTTACACTCCAAAAGTCTTGTGCTATACTAATCAAACTGTCGATAAGATCTGCGTCCTATTCTATCCAAATATAAGTAAATTTTGAATTATTTTG
Source organism: Diabrotica virgifera virgifera (assembly GCF_917563875.1). Classification (NCBI taxonomy): domain Eukaryota; kingdom Metazoa; phylum Arthropoda; class Insecta; order Coleoptera; family Chrysomelidae; genus Diabrotica; species Diabrotica virgifera. The sequence goes on from NC_065451.1 coordinate 184,534,137, forward strand.
AAAGTGTGTATCTGGTACGCAAAATCAACACTTTTTTTTTCAAATAGAAACATTATTTGCAACTGTACTTTTGCATTGTACATTGTAACATTGGTTATTTGGTTGTCTATTGGTTATTAAATGTTCCAAATATATGTACTTCTGGTCGTAATATTTTGTAATAAACAAAACTAAAACCTATAATTTATAAATATTTTAAATTCATAACAAAGAAGAAAGAAAATAAAAATAACTTAAAAATAAACAAAACTTTTAGTAATAAAAGTCAGAGTAACTAAAAACTATTGTTATAAACAATTTAAACGTGTTTATTAATAATACTTATAATAGGTACCTACTTATTTGCCTCCTCGCATTTCTCCAATAGAATAACTTTCACTGCTTTTTATAAAATTTGCCACCATGAAGACATCAACTACTGTAGATTGTCAGATTAACTTTTTGAAAAACCCTAGTCAGTCATATTATACATTTAAAAACACTACTTTATAAAGTAGCACTCAAAATGATCAATTTCAGTTAAAATGAGGGGCTACGGGTACAGCGGGGCTATGACGAGGCTAATCTCGTCGTACTTGGACGGCCGGAGTTTCAGGGTTCGGATAGGACAAGTCCTGTCCGAACTCGGAAACCCGGAGGCTGGAGTACCCCAGGGAGCGGTCCTGTCACCCCTGCTGTACACGATATACACCGCTGACGTACCTAGAACACCAGGTACCCTTATGAGCCTATACGCCGACGACACAGCGATAGCGGCCAAACACAGAAATGTAGATATAGCAGTGACCAACCTGCAAACAGCACTACAAGAAATAGAGGAATGGAGTATAAAATGGAAGATAGCCATCAACTCGGAAAAGACACAAGCGGTTCTATACAAGAAAGGAAGACAACAACCAGAGGAACAGCTGACGGTACAGAACACCCCCATCGAGTGGAAAAACGAAGCTAAATACCTAGGAGTCATCATGGACAAAGGATTAACCTTCCAAAAACATGTAGAAGCCACAGTCCATAAGGCCAACATAGCGAAAGCAACACTAAGAGGACTTACAGGCAGAAAAAGCAAACTAAGACTAAAAACAAGGTTAAGATTGATAAACAACATTATACTACCGGTATTAACATACGCATCTCTCGCATTGGGACAAGCATGTAACACCCACAAAAAGAAGATTCAAGCGGTCCACAACAGCAGCTTGAGAGAAGCCGCCAGAGTCCCAAGATACGTAGCAGAAAGATTCCTGTTCAGAGAACTCCAACAGGTGAGAGTCACCGAAATCATGACAGACAAGGCAAGGGTCAAATTCGCGGAACTGGAGCACCACCCAAGTCATATACTGCGAGAGATGCTAAGGTATGATGAGTTCCACCGATGGAAGCACAGAAGACCGAAACAGCAAATAGTGGAATAAAGTGAACAAAAGTGAAAAGTGATAGTAGTCAGTTGGTAGCTCAAAAACAAGTGCCGAAGATAGCGTTACATACGGAGATCCAACACCACGATCACCTTCAAGGTAAGACAATTATAGAAAATTATAGAAGGGCGCAGGCCCCCAAAAAAATATTTATATAAAATAAAAAGGCGTAAGCCCCCAAAAAAATATAAAAAAACCATAAAAAACACATAAAAACTCGAGCAACAAGTCATTGGGCGGAGCCCAATAGGGCTCAGCAGGATGACTTGGGGCCCAAGCAAGCAATTTTTAGTACCGCGGTTAAGTAAGTAAGACGATAAAGGCATAGAGCGCATCACGCTGAGCCTAAGATTTTTGCATTCGATTAGGATACCACATGGAATCTTATTACCCAGGATTCCATTGTGAAGAGCATTTGGCTACGATAGTTGTGCCCTCATCGCGCATCAGCGTGCTATGGGGGGGAAAGGGATGGCCTGGGGCATTGGAGCGAGGTGGGGTGATCCCTGTTTACACTCGGGTCAAAACACCTCGCCCCAATGAATTGTTACACCCGAATGTACTCTTTCGAGAGGGTAGACATTCCCACAGGTCGGGTTAAATCAAATTGCTTGCTTGCTTGCATCAATTTCAGTTTGAAACTAAATATATCTCATTATGGAACTATACAAGAACACAAATACCTTGGAATTTCCAATTAAATAATATGATTAAAATGGAATTAATACAATACCCAAAACAACCTTTTTTTGAACTTTTATTTACAATCAACTTCTACATGAGAGTTTTAAGTAAATGTGAATGAATTTGTAAATAATTTCGAAATATCCTAGCGGCTTTGTTGTCGACTCATAGAAATCTAGCAGGTACTAGCAGGTAGACGTGGGTCGTGACGTCAGACCCGTTTACGCGCCTCTGAAGAAATTTGAATTTTATAGCTTTTTCAATGTCTCGTAATAAGCCTATGGGTTAACAATATTTGTTTTTTTTTGCATGCATGCGTTTTATGATCATGTTACCTTATATTTTTTAATATTATTTTAATATTTAAAAATATATGCAAGTTCCCTATTCCGGACTTATCCAGTGTCCTGTGTTTCTTAATAAATTTTGTTTTCAAATTTTTTGATAAATAGGTATTCTTCTTTTTTATTTATAAATACCTACACAACAATAAAATTTTTTTAAGCAGTTACATTTCCGAGTATGTACTTGTGTATGTAGTTCAAAATGTCCCCATCAAATTAGAAACAAAAGAAGCAAAAAGCGCGTTAGAGCGGGCCCGGGTCCTGGTTCCGCGGAACCATGCTCAGTATGCCACTGTCTGCTAATAATAAAGTGGTTCCTAATCAAAAAAAATGTTAACATCTTTTAGGTTATACCAGTGGTTTCCAGGTATCTACTGATATACATAGTAGTGATTTATAATTTTTACAAAAACTCACCTGTCTATCATTCAGCTCCTCGTTGATTTTACGTAGTTTCTTGATCTAAAAATTAAACGGTAACGTTTTTTAATACAGTTCATATTGTTCAGGATGAAGTAAATATATTAAAAGGAAACATCATTCATAGAATTATAGAAAATGCATTCAATACATAGATAATCATAGCCCCGGCAAGGCAACACCAAGGTTAGGTCTAGCTAATTATGTACTAATGATGGCTACGATTAAGAAAAAATCAATAAACAAATCCTGATGTTTACTAAAAGAGTCTTTTTGAAAAATAATGCACCAACATTGAGTGCAATGACTAAAAAATTGAGCTATAAAATACAGAGTGGACCAAAAGTCTGGAAACTACTACTTAATTATGGGGCGGAATGGAATGAAATCCATTCTGAAACGGATGGTGCGAATTGTACAAAAACCGGGATATTAAGGCACGTATCCGCTATGTTGGTGCTCCGTGTAACTGCTCCAATGGATACGACATGCGCTCTCCTACATATAAACCGCCACCGATTGGATCGCTGAGGGTGAGCACCAACGTATCCACTATGTGGAACAGCTACACGGAGCGCGAAGCACCAACATAGTGGATACGTGCCTTTAGAGGATCCGTCATAATCCGTTTAATGGATAAAAATTATTTGATATAAATGTAGTTTGGTATGTTAACAATTATAAAAACAAGGGGTGTCCAATATAATTTTGTTCAGGCTATAATTAATTAATAATTAAAAAATATTTTTTTAAATATTTTCATCCATTAAATCTCATACACATTTTGTTAACTGCCAATAGAAACACCTTAGAGCTTTTAGTAATTTTTTTTAAAGAAATAAAAATATAAATTTAAAACAGCATAACCCACAACACTCTGTATTTATTCTACATATAAGTTCTCTTTACAACTTTCTGTGGCAAATGGACTTAATTCAGTTCCATTATCTTTCGACACACACAGGCACAACTTTTTTTATAAATTAAAAAAAAATCGACCCGGGCAGATATTATTTCAGATTTTTTGGATCATTCTAAACAAAATAGTCTTGTGTAATTTTTCTCATAAGTTGATCGTTTTCGAGTTATAAACAATTTAAAACTGAAAAAAGAACGAACGTTGACCATTTTCAAGGGTCAAAAACATAAGTAAAAAATATTATTTTTGTAATCATCAAGTACCTATGGTAGGGGAGCAAAGTATGCTAAATGTGCAGTCACTCGAGAGCTTTGGGGACCTATTGGGTTGTGATTATTAGGTCCTAAAGCCAAAAAAAGTTAAGTCAAATTTTGCATTTTAGTGGGCGCTATCCATTTTTTAATTTAATTTTCCATTTCCAACAATCGTTTTTTCCGATTATAGCGCCATCTATTTATAATTCGAAAAAATGTTTCGAATAAAAGTTGCTTATTTTTATGCAAAGAATCCAAATCTGCAATAAAAAAATGGGGGTTCGCATTTAAGATTTTAAAGTAACCCCCACCCCACCTGCGTGGGGTTCGTGTTTGGTACCATTCGATAGATTTTTCAAAAATATTGAATAAGTGTATTTTGCAGTTTTTCGATCTGATGTTTATTTTGCGAAATATCGAGGGATTTTTATTTAAAATCTTAATAAATAAATTTTAAGGTCACTCAAATAAATAATCGATTACTGCCATCGACCACTTACATTCAATATCAGTTGATTTGATTAATCGCGGCAGGTAAAGTAAAATTCTTCTTTCAGTACAATAAAGTGTTACTTTACTGCCGCAAATGGCGGCAAATGAGTACAATAATGAATGATTTTAGTGACGGTTGGCGATAAAATATACAGGGTGTAACAAAAATACAGGTCATAAATTAAACCTTATATTCTGGGACCAAAAATAGTTCGAATGAACCTAACTTACCTTAGTACAAATATGTACACAAAAGAAGTTACAGCCCTTTGAAGTTACAAAATGAAAATCGATTTTTTTGAATATATCGAAAACTATTAGAGGTTTTTTGTTGAAAATTGACATGTACCATTCTTATGGTAAGAACATCTTAAAGAAAAATTATAGTGAAATTTGTGCACCCCATAAAAATTTTATGGGGGTTTTGTTCCCTTAAACCCCCCAAACTTTTGTGTCCGTTCCAAATAAATTATTATTGTGGTGCCATTATTTAAATTCAATATTTTTAAAACTTGTTTGCCTCTTTTTCGATATGGCAGTTTTTATCGAGTTGCGGCTTCTTTTTTAATATGTTTACATAAAAATTTTATGAGGGTTTTGTTCCTTTAAACCCCCCAAATGTTTGTGTACGTTCCAATTAAACTATTACTGCGGTACCATTAGTTAAACACAGTGTTTTTAAAACTTTTTTGCCTCTTTGTATTTTTTTGATAAAGCATCTTTTATCGAGACTTGGCTTCTTTTTTAATATGGTTCAAAATATACTTAAAAATGTAAATCATAAATAAATTTTCATATTATTACCAAGTCTCCATAACCGTACTTTACCATATACAAATATGTGGTGGATTTGACAAATATTCAAATATCTCGATAAAAACTGATTTTTGAAAAAAGTACTAAGAGACAAAAAAGTTTTTAAAAGCTTGTGTTTAACTAATGGCTCTACAATAATAATTAAATTGGAACGTACACAAAAGTTTGGGGGGTTTAAAGGAACCCCATGAAATTTTTATGGGGTGTCCAAATTTCATTATAATTTTTTCTTAAAATACTACTGCCATAGGGTAACATAACATGTCCATTTTCAATAAAAAATATCTAATAGTTTTCGATATATTGGAAAAAATCGATTTTGATTTTGTAATTTCAAAGGGCTGTAACTTTTTTTCCGTGCACATTTGTACTAAGGTAAGTTAGGTTCAATCGAACTATTTTTGGTCCCAGAATACGCGATTAAATTTATGACCGGTATTTTTGTTACACCCTGTATATTGGTGTTTGTAGTAAATATATTTAATATAATTTTTGTGTCTTTGGATAAGTCTTCGTTAGGAATATGTTAATTAGTATTAAAATGAAAAGAAAATACAATTTATGTAGAAAATCTGAAGTTTTTTTGGTTTTCTCCGATTCATCAAGAGAAAAGTAATTACGGGGTGGCTACAGTTCATAAAAAATGACGTATTACCGTTATTGTTATTTTTAAGTTTTGGTATTATTTTAAGTATTACAATTAGTTTAATATAAAAATAAAAATACAATTAAACTGTTTAAAATATATTTATTTCTTTGAAATCATAATAATAGAAGTACTATAGTAGTTCTTTTAGTACACACACACACACACTCTTTTTTTTATTTGTTTATTAATTATAGTCAGAAAAAAAATATATCGGGCACTCTTGTTATGTCTTTTATTTGTTAACATACTAAATTACATTTCAAATAATTTTTATTTATTAACCTTCGGATGACCAAGGTGGGTAAATTTTGACCCCAATGCATGCTTTTATTTAATAAATTCAGAAATATTTTCAATTTTAAACTCATTATTTTTTTATTTGACTTTAATATCATTCTACATACCCTCATATTTTGTAATAAAAAAATCCCTATATTTTACGAAAAAAAAAATTCTGAATTTGGGGTCAAAGACGAACTCCCTTGGCCTTCCATATTCCAATTTTATATTAAGTAAATACCGTCTATTATGTGGAAATGTATGTAAGAAACATTTCAATACTGAAAAAAATTGTTTGTTAAACCTGTGGGGAAGTAAATTAATGAATATTTTAAAATTTCTTTAATTCTAAGTTCAGAATGATGATTCCTGTTTTTGTTCAGTTGTAATTAAAAATATGTTTTACTAATGTTTATCTATCATTTATTGATACAATAGTAACATTAAAATTACGGATACATTATTTTATTTCTCAAAACAACTTAATTTTTTTGTCAATTGTCATTTTTGACCCCCGTTGGTGATCCGTGTAACAAAAAAAGGTTGGTCATCGGAAGGTTGAACAGATCGGTGCAGCTCGATCTTATATCGTATCTTAAACTAATAAGGGCATTAATACAAAGAAGACATAATTTTCACATTTTTATTTTTGTTTGCCAAGAAAAGGGTTAAAAACTCAGTGGTTTTGTAGCAAATAACTGTAGTTTGCTTAAAAAACAAGAAAGGGGAAAGTAAAACCATCAAATCATAAAGTTTGCATAAAACGACAATTTACCAACAATAACGTTTGTTGCCGACTGAAATATCTATAGAAAAATCGAGAACTAAATATCCTAATGAATACCGAATAATATATATGCAGAATGGCTGAAAAAATGTCAATAAATAAGAGAAGAAGCGAGAATGTAATAAGAAAATCCACAGTCAGATGCTTCTAAATATTTCTATTTTTAATATTTTATGTTTTCTAATACCTTCTTTTTCTAAAAAAAAATCTTACAACTCCTTTTGATTTTGATTGTAAATAGCTCTAATAAATCGTCCTAAACATTACTACGTAGAAAACTCTTTCTACGTAGTTGTAGTTTGTGTTGCCTACTTCTCAGCTGTACATCCACATTTTATCGAATTAGGGAATCCAACGATCTGTCAAACTATTCCAATATGTCTGGCGATTGGCATGCAATACATTGAAAGCATATGATAAATATTGTTTTTTAAGTATTTAAAGTAATTTTCGTATATTTATATCCGCCTAAGTATTGCTAACATACTTCTGTGACATAATAAAAAATATTGTTTACATCAATAAACTAGAATAAGTACTTAAAAAGTTTTATTTAACTAAGTAATTTGGAAGGTTGAAGAAAGGTAGGTTAACAAATTTTATATTTCAAAGTTTAATAATAAATTATATTAAGCATCCCTAAAATAGATTTTTTACTTATGTATTTTATTATTTTAGGTTAGTTAGTAATAGCTATGCCACTAACATGTATTGTAGTGAACTGTGGAAGCAGGTCGAAAAGGGATAAAGTATCTTTTTTTGCTATTCCCAAACCACTGAAGTTTAAACATGCTATCCACTTGAATGAATTAACTGTTAAACGCAGAAAAAAATGGATAAGGGCCATACGAAGAGCAGACCTGACAGAATCAAAATTAAAATATCAAAAAGTGTGTTCCAAACATTTTATTCAAGGTTTGTCAATAATTTTCTATAAAGAAATAATATTAATCTTAATATATTTCAATAAAATATTGTAGGTGCCGTGGCAGTTAGTAGGCATTCGCATCGGGTAAAATTTTTTGGAAAATATGAAAATATACATTGTTTTAAGCTATTTTCCCAAAAAATTTTACCCGATGCGAATGCCTACTAACTGTGTATCTACGTTATATAATTTTGTTTTAGGACAACCTGCAAAACTTGAAGATGTAAATGATCCTGATTGGATACCAACCCAAAAAATGGGTTACTCTAGGGGACCTGTAAAACGAAAGCAGGACCTTGAAAGACTGGAAAGAGTAAAGAAAAGATCTTCCACAAAGGTTTCACAAGAGGACAATGATACATTTATTGAGGTATACTAATTAAAAGAGAATGTCATTAACTTTAAATTGATTTGGAATTAAGGGGATCCGTACAAAGTTTCGGCTACAATGCTATTTAAATCGGATTCATTCTTTTCAAAACCTGAGAAAACTAATAAGTATTTTTGAAAAATTTAAATGCAGAATGAAAGATTACTTTATTACCGAGGGCGAAAGTCCCTGAAAACTTTTATGTTTATTTTAATAAGTTACAGGGGTGAAAAACTAAGAGAAAATGTAGTGTGTTTTTTATTTTAAAATATCTCATTCAAAAGAAAACTTTTTATTTATTCTAAGGGACTTTCGGCCCTTGATAACAATTTAGTCTTTCATTCTGCATTTAAATTTTTTAAAAATATTTATTTGTTTTTTCAGGATTAAAAATGGTGATATTTTCCAAATCGAACATTCGTTATCTTTATCATACAACGCACTGAGTCGAATAGAATATGGTGATAAGACAGTGACAATTTTAAATATTTGACATGGCATCAGGAATATTTTGAGTTATTGATTAAATAATATTGATAGTGTATTTGATGAATAATTGATTGAAGACGTGAACTTAATAAAAAGTTATTTATTGTTTATTATTTATGGAAGATCCAGGCGGGGAATACACCAGTATATATTCTGTGATCCAAGTATTTTGTTGTTACAGATGTTCAAAATTGTAAGCGTTCTATAGTAACAATATATTATTAAAAAATCACTTTTGCTCGATTGGGTGTTAGTTTTTGTTGTACAATATATAAATTATTACAATCACTGAATACATAGCTAGTGAAAAAATTATCATATTAATTAACTGAATTAATAATTTAAGCCATTATGCAAGTAACAGTTATCCAAGAACTTTCAAAAGCCATATTTTTAAAGTTAATGATGACATTGTCAACTAATGTTTACATATCCATACCAGTGAGAATTTTACTACACATAATTTGTCATGTAAAGACAGAAAAGGTAGGGATAGCAGTAAAATATTTGCGCTTACACTCTTAAAGGGAATTTTAATTATAGAGATCAGTGTATAATAGTCGACAGTACATGTAAAAACCTTAATTACTCTGTTACCAATGTTGTATCGGATTGTGAAGACATTATAAAAGATCTAGGTATTCAGTTTGACTCACAACTAACCTTCAAGATTCGTATAAATGTAAAGTATATGATTTTATAATAAGAAACTGTCATAAGTTTGATATTTTGAAATTAAAACTGTTGTATTTTTGCTTAATTCTGTTAAAGCTTGCATATGGTTCCACTATAAGGATCCCAATTTATAATCAATTATGTTTGTTACAGAATGAAAACAATACAGTAAGTGAAAGTAACACTACAGCAATGTATGAAGACAGTACTGGAACCGAAACTCAAACTGAGTTAACCTCAGATGATATTGAACAGATGGCTCAACAATTAAAATTTGCAAATAAAAAAATTGACGAGTTGACTCGCAGAATTAATAAGACCATTTTAAGTTTCGAGTCACTAGAAACGGACAATCCGAAATGTTTATATTATACCGGTTTAAATTTTTCTGTTTTGAAGTCAGTATTTGACAGAATTAAACCATTTATTCCATCATCCTCAGTAACTGTTTTAGATCCCTCTCAACAATATTTGTTGACATTGATGAAAATGAGACTTAATCTAGATTTTAAATATTTGGCCTACCAATTTGGCATTTCTCAATCAACATGTTCCACCTATTTTAATACCATCATCTCAATAATGTATCAAAGATTTAAAAATAGCATAAAATGGCCAGATCGGGAAATTATTAAAAAAAACATGCCTTCTTGCTTTAGAGAAGTCTTTCATGATAAGACCACAATTATCATTGATTGCTTTGAGGTGTTTATCCAAAAACCAGCTAGTTATTTAACCCAGCAGCAAACATGGTCAAACTATAAACATCATAACACAGTTAAATTCCTTATTGGAATTACTCCCCAAGGCTGTATTTCATATATCAGTAAAGCATGGGGAGGAAGAACATCAGATAAACAAATAGTAGAGCTCTCTGGTTTTTTGGATAAAATAGAACCCCAAGATATTGTGATAGCAGATCGAGGTTTTTTAATAAAAGAATTTTTAGATGTGTTACAAGCAAAGCTAGTAATTCCAGCTTTTACCAAGGGGAAAAAACAATTGCTTCCACTAGAGCTGGAAGAAACTAGAAACATTGCACAGGTTAGAATCCACGTAGAAAGAGTTATTGGCTCCATTAAAAATAAATTTAATATTTTTTCAGAGCCACTTCCGATTTCTATGTTAACCCATGTTACTGATGGTATAAATATAGTTGATAAGATAATTTTTATAGCATGTGTTTTGATTAATTTATGCCCTCCTATTGTTCCAATTTAATTAAATTTAACCTATTTCACCAGATTGTCGCCTTTTTAGTATTTCTTTTAATAATTTTTGGTACACATCTGAAGTGTCACTACGAAAAACAATCAATGACACCTTTGGCCAAAACTAAGATATATATATGCCATGTTGTCGAGGTTGTCAGTTAGTTTTGAATTATAAATAGCTACAGCAAGAAAACTTGCATTGTTTCAGACAAAATCAAACAAGCTTATATTTTTCTAAAACTTTTTTTGTTGGTTTTTAAATATGTTAAATTAAAAAGTTCTACTCACAGATTTGGCCGCTAATTGTTTAAAGAATTAAAACTCTTTTGTATACTTAAATAATTTTAAAAATATTGAATTCATCATTTTACAAATCTTTGTTGTGGGGAAGCTTGCAGTTCTGATGATCTATTGTTGTTAAATCGGTATAATATAAACAAAATTGGGCATTTTTGTCTGTTTGATTTATAAATAAATAAACATTTTGCTTTATGTTGTAAAGTACTTTATAATCAACTATTTTCAATGGGAAATAAGCCACAATTTTACCAAAAAAATGATTTTATTAACGTTTCGACGCCCAAGTCGGGTGTTGTCAAAATACAAAATATTAAATTAAACAAAAATGTTATTGCTTAGTAAAAAATTCTTCTAATAATTTATTTAATCTGACTCATTTATATCAGCAATTCAGACATGGATTATACATTTTAATGAAGAAGACTTTAAAATGATATTGCCAATATTGATGAGTTGCGTTCCTGGGACGACTTTACTAAAAGATAGTAAATCATAATATTATCATTCGAAAGTGGTAGGTTTATTGGTCAAAAGGTGGAGAATAAAAGACAAAGACTTCGGCTACTTCATCTATTTATTGAAGACATTTTTGTTCACTAATTAGTGAACATTACCAGTTCATCTACAAATGAGTTTGATAAATAACAAACATCCATAGAAAAAAAGCAATGCAACTAGCAAGTTGTAAGTAAAGCAGCTAGTGAAACGAACCATTGAGAAATGTAAAATACAGACATTAAGTTTGTAAAAAACTAAGTACAGTTAACAATTTAAAAGCCAATACAAGAGCAAGAGATCATGTAGTAACATAATGATTGCATAAAAAAATTGCAAAAAATGTGTTCAACTAGAACGAAAATAATGTCCAGAATTCAACAATTCCAGACAATAATTTGCATTCAAATGATTTAATTTTAACTTTAAGTAGCATTCTTACAATAATGACTGTGGCTAGCGTATATTATTTATGTACACCTCATTGGTTGTTTTTGTATTTTGATATTAATAAAAAATTTGTGACAATTTTAATGAAAATAAATCATATGAAAACTGAAAAGAATGTATTTATTTGATGTTTCGGAGACTGACCTATATCAACCGTAGAATGAATTGTAAAAATATTAAGGAAACAAAGTTTCAAAATTTCCTCTTAAAAGTATATGTATACTATGGTACACTGTACTTTTGTATGTATATATGGAATAAACATGGCTCGAGGGAAACTTTTGAAGGTCCAGAACCTTTCTGTGGCATCACTAATGATGCTACGAAAAATGAGGTTCAGAAATGGCTGATAAAGAATCATCAATAGAAAAGGAGAACCACTCAAGTTCAAGTCTAGACTAAATAAAAAAAAAATAATCAAGAATATTAATAAAAAACTCAAACAGTTTCATGAACCTCAATAAACGAGAGATGAAAACGGTCACTGAAATGGTGACAAGTAAGGTGAATGAACCATGGTGCAGAAAGTGCGAAATGGAAGAAGAGAGTGAATGGACTCAATAATGATTATGAAAATAATGGAAACATGAACCATTAAAATTTTATGTGGCATAATCATGAAATAGTTTCTGGTTGCATATTGAACATGTCCACCTAGTTTTGGGTTTTTCTAATAAATTTACACACCCAATATGGAACCAGAAAATATTACAATTCTCATATGAGCATTGAACCATAGGTTGGCCATCATCGACATTATTGCAAAAACACCACTTTGTTATATTGCCACCTGGTACTCTGGAAGTGTAATAACGTCCTAAAAGTTCAGGCATAATTACTTTTGCATGAAAATTTAGGACTTTATCTTTAATTTCTTCCCAAAATTTTATGTCTGGTAAAACTCTTTCGATAAATATAAAATTAGGACACCAGACAACAAAGTCACAATAATTAAGTTTACAAATAAATATTTGTGCTTGCACCTGGTAATAGTACTTATGTTTTTTATTCATTTTTACTGTACCAGTTTTATCACATTCAAGACAGGAGTCCTTTCGACTTGCATACTCCTGTAAATTTCCATTTTCTCGAAGAGAAAATGGACACTTTACTTCTAAGGTACCCGCAGCACAACAGTCACAATACACAAATCCATCAGGTGAGGCACCTAACTGAGGCCATTTCATGCACACTACCAAGCCAATTAATTATTTATATGGGAAATAAGCCACAATTAAAATGAAAAAAAAAATGAAAAAAATAATTTTATTAACGTTTCGACGCCCAAATCGGGTGCCGTTGTCAAAATACAAAATATTACTAATAAACAAAAGTGTTGTTGCTAAGCAAAAAAATTCTTCTAATAATTTATTTAATCTCACTCATTTTATATAGCTTATATTTTATAGCTTCAGAACAACCAAGCCAATTGTATTCACTATAAAGTCTCTATGATTCCTGCTAGTTTCTTTTTTATAAGCATCAATTGCCAGCTGTTCGTGATTTATCCCCCATCTTATTGCCCTTGTAGAAATTTTGCGAGGGTAACATATTGATTTGATCAAAGATAGGGATGGTTTCTCCACATTGGTTCTACAGACATCTTTAAAAATTGAAGCTGTTACTCTACCAGTCCTTTGTCTATACCACTCTGCACATTTCCTTTGGTCCTGTGTCTTATCTTCTATTTCTCTTCGTATATTCTGGGTTACCTCCATTTTACATTTCATACCTAGTTGAATGAGATCATCTAGAGGCATTTTTTCATATTTTTTATGGTACACATTAAAAAGGACTGGTATACTAACTTTTTCATTATTTTCATCTGACAGTTGTGACGCAAATGGCTCTACATGCCTCATCAAAACAGCGTCACAATTGGAATTTTGCAATTCTTGCAGCAAGTCCAACATTTCGCTATCATCCATTGGAGGAATTTCCTTATAATTTTTTTCTTCTATCACTTTCCCCCAGTCTAGTGAAGCAGCTTCTATTGGATGTGTACCACTTTGCGTTGGAACTGGCCAAGTTGATTTGACATCTGTACACGCTACATTCTTTTCATTTTTCTGCTGCTTCAAATATGCTGCATGCTCTGCAGCGTACAAAACTGCTGTAACATGGCTACATACTTCCCCAAGACCTGCCATGCAAGTACAATGCGCAGTACAAATACTACCACCTGTTTCAGCGATAATCCAAACTCTTAATTTGGTTTCTCTAGCTCTCATTGAATGCTGCACCTGAAACAAAAAAATTAAATCAATTATCAAGGCAATCAATTATATTAAACCCTAAGACTAAAAAGTAATCTCTTTAATATTGATTATTAACAAATCAGGTATTTTTTCTTAAAAAATTTGAAATACAGGTACTACTCTTACCTTGCCTATTAAAAGCACCAGATCATTAATAACTTTAAAACCCACTTTTTCTACAAAGCCAGACTTGAAATATTTGTAAGCTGCTAAACTTTTATAAGCTCTCATTTGTTCATGGGTATAAAAGCTGTGAGTAAAAACAATATAGGTCAGAATGTCCATGGAAGCTATTGGTGGCACATAGGTAAGTCCATAATCAAAATCGACTTCACTTAGAGCATATGGATCACAGTTAAGTTGTTTGATTTTGTCCAAATATCTATCTGCGGCTTCAGGAGAGCTTATTCTTAGTTGGTCCAAATACGAACTTTCTTTTAAAGCCATATTTGTAATAAAAACAAAAGTCCGACTCTCACAAATAATATTGCAATGTTGTCTTGAAAAAGACAGTTTTTCAAAGGGTACAAGTAACTAAATAAAACAATTTTAACACCAACTCTACAACGAAAAGCACAAGTGCAACAATGCAAGTAAACCAGCAAAATCGACTGCATGCCATACGACCGCCATTTAAACGTCAAAATAGTCACGTGGTTTGGATTGCCTAATTCAAAATTTATTTTACTAATACATTATTATTTTTACTAATAATTATTTATGTCAGACATTCATACATGCTACGTCTGCTGATAAAATAGTAATTATTGCAGATATAGCATTTTGTGTGATTTAAATTGCAGTTTTAATGTCATGTTGTATAATAAATACATATTGATAAAATATTAACACCTAAATATAGGGATTTGGAGATAAATGTTGTTTAGAATATTTTTAATTTTTTAAAAATAATCATACTGGCTAGGATAGTTCACCATATACGAGGTTTGTTTCAAAAGTATTCTTTTTCTCATGATCATCTTTTAGTGCGTCACAGTTTTTCGATTTCTTTCTAACGCATTAAATTGTATGTGACAGAAAAAAAGGCACGTCGGTGATTACATTTCGTCGGTGACATTTATAACATTTATTCTAGTTGTCGATAGATGGCGCCATAATAAAAAATATTTTTTTTTAATTAGATAATAATATTACAAATATAATCTGTATAATTTATAAGACTATACAAATCAAAGAAAATAATTGAAAATAAAATGTGACAACTGTCAGATTTAACTAAAATGTCATGTTAGAATAAATGTCATAAATGTGTATTATCACGGACCCTTTTTCCTATCATTTGTTACGCACTGAAAAATGCTCATGAAATGGACAATACCTAACTTTCGCAGCTAGAGTCAACAAATTTCATTGTTAGGGCCGGTTGTTCGAACGCTAATCAAAAATGGAATCAACTGATCATTATCAAATATTTAATTACTGTCACCAACTGTCAATGTCAACTTTGTTTGGGTTGCTGAAAACATAATTGATTACAATAATTATAAGATTTATTAATCAATTATGTCAATAGTTGTTATGTTAATTAATAATTAATAGTTAATTAATCAATCATAATGATAATTAACATAATTGATTACAATCAACTGATTGACGTACGAATGAGGGGTGTTGTTATTTGATGGTTGTTAAGGGGACTTAATTATAATCAACTTCTTGATTAGCGTTTGAACAACCGGGCCTAAGACAGAGCATTGAATGATGTTAAAATGCAGACCTTGAGCTCACTAAGTATGGCCGAGAGAAGACAGGAAAGAGAAAGGTCAATTGAAAGATGGCAGGAAGAATGGAACAACACGGAGCATGTGGCACAGTGGACAAAGATGCTGCCCCCTAACTTGAAAGACTGGATGGACTGTGTTCACCGGCGACTGGATTACTGAATTATTTCCTGACGCAGGTGCTCACAGAACACAGGTGTTTTAGAGCCTACCTTTCTAGGTTTGGAAAGGCTGACACTGATGAATGCCTATACTACGGACACCCGGATACCGTTACACATACGATGCTAGAGTGCAACAGATGGATTGTAGAAAGGAACAGAATGGAAAGAGAGACAGGTGTGAATTTTGTGACAGTGCGAGAAATGATTGAGAGAATGATTGAAAATAAATCTGGTTGGACTAGTATACACAATTATATCCGTGTAGTGATCAAGAAGAAAGAAGAGGAGGAAAAATGGCTGTACCAACGATAGGGATGAGAGGGAAATATATTGTAAGTAGAAGGTAGAGGGAATAAGTTTTGAGAGGCGAGTAGGTGAGTTAGATTGTATGAGACAGACTGTGGAAAAGAAGCTCAAAAAACCCAATGTCGGGACCAAAAAAAGGGGGAAACGGGGAAAAGGAAGGGCCTCCGTTGCTTACAGTCTGTGGATAAATGAAGGTAAAGTGCTTCGGAAGCGATGTCGACCTTGCAGCGGCCATTCCGCTTTCGGGGCGCTAGATGACAGAGGAGGGTCTGGTTTAGCAGGTAGGCATTCGGCGTAGCCTCGACGACGAGAGAGCGTTTTAAAGTACCTAGGGAACTATCGTTCGGGTTACGAAGAATGAATAATGCACTAAGGTCAGTCAGGCAGCGTTCTGGACTGAGATGTCTTTTGAAGATTACAAATCCCCCTCTTTAAAGATAAAAAAAAGAAAAAATATTCTGCATCCTAGGCTTCAGATGGTAAAGTTTTTAACCTTACCATGATTAACACCTTGGCCGCGTTTAGAGATATTTATAAAATTATGTTGAGAGCGTCATGAGGCATAGGGTCCGGTATGCTCCATTTGCCACCGTGCGTTATGAGAAAGTCGATGCAACTAACCGTTAATCTAATACGAGGTCTATTAACACGTTCGCTACCAACATCTTAAAATTTCGGACATTGAGGGACCACAATTTTTTTTTATTATTTTGAAATAAAATTATTTTAATTGTGCTGTGAATCAATGTAGTAAATATCAGATGCAGAAAAAAGACATTTGAAAGGATTTTTGAACCCGACTCATATATGAGACACTGGTCTATTATATAAATTTTTCTTTGATAGACTATTACCCGATTTCACCAACGATACCTAAACAGTTGCCTTATTAAGTAATTCTTATCGTTAGGAACTTCCTTAAGTCAATACTTAAGAACAATAGCGTTTCACAACTAAAAGAACTAGTCCTGTCGCCAGGGGGGGTACAACGGCCTCGTTAATTCAGATGAACTTACTCAAGTTTTTTTTATGTATTTTGACCCGTAGAACACGAATTTTTTGGGTAACAGTTGATCCGGATGTCGATAAGATTGTTATAGACCAAGAACTTGAGGAATCAAATAACAGCGATTTTTGGCAAAACAAAACAATATTTTGTATTTTTTGAGCCATTTTAAGTAAAAAATATTTCTACAAGTTTTTTCGCAGGATGCACAGTTTTCGAGATAAACGCGGTTGAACTTTAAAAAAATCGAAAAATTGCAATTTTTGAACCCGAATAACTTTTGATTAAAAAATAAAATAGCAAGTCTGCTTACCGCATTTGAAAGTTTAAGTCAAATTATATCGGTTTTAATTATTTGCATTGGTAAAAATTTATTTTTTTATTGTTTAACAAAGCTATAAACACGTAGGGTTTCCCGTGCTTTTACATGCGTTTTAACGCATGTAACGTAGAAATAGTCTTGATTGCACTAGTACCTATTCTACCTACTCGTTCGATTTTAAATGAGAAATCATAGAAACATCACTCACGCACTAGTTGTTTGTAGCTTTGTTTAACAATAACACAATAAATTTTTAGCAATGCAAATAATCAAAACCGACATAATTTGACTTGAACTTTCAAAGGCGCTAAGCAGAATTGCTATTTTATTTTTTAATCAAAAGTTATTCGGGTTTAAAAATTGCAGTTTTTCGATTTTTTGAAAGTTCAACCGCGTTTATCTCGAAAACTGTGCATCCTACTAAAAAACTTGTAGAAATATTTTTTGCTTAAAATGACCCAAAAAATACAAAATATTGTTTTGTTTTGCCAAAAATCGCTGTTATTTGATTCCTCAAGTTCTTGGTCTATAACAATCTTATCGACATCCGGATCAACTGTTACCCAAAAAATTCGTGTTCTACGGGTCAAAATACATAAAAAAAACTTGGGTAAGTCAATCTGAATTAACGAGGCCGTTGTACCCCCCCTGGCGACAGGACTAAACTGCTTATCTAGGAATTCTTTTCTAGGTATTAATTCGGGTACGTTTGAACTATTTTTGATAAATAAAAAGAAGAATAAGATGACATTACCTTACTTTTTCGATTATTTTTGTCATTATTGTTTGTTTGACAAGTTGGTTTTATTCAGTTTTGTACTGTTATCTGTTATAGTTATTTTATTTAGTAGTTAGTTATTTGTGAATGTCTTGTATTATGTTATTTGTATATGTACAGTGAAATGGAGGGAAAGAAAAGAGTTGTAAATTTCACATTGACGAAAAATTAAAGTTAGTTGAATTGTCATTAGTGAAATCATTTTAAAATAAATAATATGTTGAAAATTGCTTTTAATTATTAATTTTTTAATGACACACTTTTAGTGATATCATGAATGGGTTTTTGAAACACAACACTAATTTGTTATAGGTAGTAGGTAGACTACATAATTTTGTCAATAGACCTGTAAAAAACTCCAAGTGATTTTCTATATTTTCCAACACATATTATATTATTAATATAAAAGACAATACAAAATTACAACTATAATATACCTAATATTACACAATAACAGAAAAATTAAGGTAAGAAGCAAATTATTGACAAACGTCACAAGTACATTAGTTAAAATTGTAAAAATTATAACCTGACTGTCAACGATAGGTAATACCTAAAGTTTAGGGAGATCGAAAACCGTATCCTAACGTAAGGTAATGCTTAAGCGGTTTAGGCAATTCTTATCGTATGGTGAAATCCGTTTTAGAGTTAGGAAGTACCTAAACGCACTTAGGTAATTCTTAAATATTTAGGTATCGTTGGTGAAATCGGGCATATGTGTCTCACTTATGAGCCACTCCAAGAATAATAATTTCGTCTGATTTTTTTTTATTTTTAATTTCTGTTGTTACAAAACGAGCATTTAATGTTTAGAAATTAGATCTTTGATTCGTGATATTCACGAAAACAAGGCTCTACACAAAGTCCAACAGTTTCTCCATATTTGTCCTTACAGTCTGCACAAACAAAGTACGTTTGAGTTCTCTTCTTTTTTGAAGAGCAAACACGACATCTTTTCCTCTTCTCCACCTTCTTTGGATAATGTGGCTTTTCCGTATATGTCGGTTTTTTTAATGATGGAGCACCTGTGTTTCTGTTTGCTTTTAAATATTGAAATACAAGCAACTCTCTAAACTTCAAATAAGTAATTTTTTCTTTGCACTTTATTATATAATAGGTACGTGCTATTCCAAATGCAAACATCCAATAAGTGGAATAGCTATTTGTATAACAAGGGAGGAAAGTGCTACTTTTCCTCCCGAGAATGAAGTTTACTGCCCGACGCGTAGCGGAGGGCAGTAATCATTCAAGGGAGGAAAAGGCACTTTACTCCCATGTTATACATATGGTTTTTCCACCTTCCTCAAATAACAAGTCATTTTTTCATTTTTACTTAATTTATTTATATAACTAACCAACAAAATTTATTAGAACTAAAACTAACAAGTACTTACAATATAACTGTCAACTGTCAAATATAAGTCAAATTAATAATGTAAACATTGTTAAATCAAAATAACAATTTACTGTTTTTTACCATTCTGCAAAATACAGAGTGTTTTATAAATAAACGTTAAAATGTATAGAAACTTACATAATAGAAAATAGATATTGTACAGGGCGTCAATAAGTTACATTTCATGAATAAAATACCATGACGTCACTTTTACTTTTCCTCCCTAGGGAGGAAAAATATTTTCCTCCCTAGGGAGGAAAAGTACAACTTTGCTCCCTACAACCAGGTCCGGAAAAGTATACTTTCGGTAGAGGTAGGTGGAAAAAACACTTTCAGGTACCAACGGACTGTTTTCCGGGGCGTTGTGTAGTAGGTACGACACCATTTGGTCACTTCGATCTATGCCCGACATATTTTTGTTATAGTCTAGTATGACATTACAATCACCATGTATAAACACCAAAACAGCGATTTAAATCAATAAAATGTGTTAAAATAGTAAAACACAGCAAAGCAGCAAACACGTGTTGTTTGTCGGCAGTTACAAATGAAATTGGTTAGTGACTGAGAGACCATCCGACACAATCACGAGCCAGACCTTACTATAGACCACTGAAAAATATGAAACCTTTACAGTAGACGGGTACAACGGAAATCGAATAAAATAGTAATATTGCTAATGGCTCATTTTTGAGACGGCAGTCCAGCAGAAAATTGTGAGTGGCTCTTATATGGGACGCTTGGTAGCGAACGAGTTAATCTCTTAATACAGCCAAGGTGTTAAACTTTTTTAACTTGTTTTTTATGATAGTCCTTTGTGCCGTTCTAGATGTTTTTAAACAACTTTTCACATACAACTTTTGCAAACTTCAAACAAAGATTTTTTATACTAATAAAAACTGCATAAGATATAACCTCTTTTTCAATCATACATGGATTCCTCTCTCTTCATAGTGGTATTTTGAAACTATTGACCATAGCTCTGAAGATTACTTTATAAGCTGAAAGTGCTCAGCTAGGAATGAACTTTTACACACTTCAAAAATACTTTTCTTCTCCTGTCACTCACTAGTTTTAGATCAGATAACAGATAAACTTTTAGCTAACAGGGTAACATTGGGTTAGGTGAGAAATAGTGAAGGTGACTTAGAAAAAAAGCTGGAACAGTGAGAAACAGAGCAAGCTGAAACAGAGACAAGCTCTTCAGGAAAAATTTCTAAACTTAGTAGGACAAAGACAGAGTATTTGGAATATTCGTTTAATGATGGAGTTACTACAAATAAAATGATATATTTGTATGGTGAAATGAAAAGTGAGGGTTATAAATAGTACTTTTCATTCACAGTCATTTGTTTCGAGCTTCTGTCAAGTGTCACATAATATTAATATATCTACGTCATACGTTATTGGTATTACCAATGATACAAACCCAAGACGTATGACGTAGATATATTAATATTATGTGACACATGACAGAAGCTCGAAACAAGTGACAATCGATGAAAAGCCCTATATAGTTCTTTTCATGAGGATTTTTCAGCGCGTCACAGTTTTTCGATTTCTTTCTAACGCATTAAATTGTATGTGACAGAAAAAAACGTATGTCGGTGATTACATTTCGTCGGTGACATTTATAACATTTATTCTAGTTGTCAATAGATGGCGCCACAAATTATTTACGAATTATATAATATATCTACGAATATAATCTGTACAATTTATAAGACTATACAAATCAAAGAAAATACCATATGCAATAAAAACAATTGATTTGTTGTTATGCCAAATTGCAAATAAAATGTGACAACTGTCAGATCTAACTAAAATGTCATGTTAGAATAAATGTAATAAATGTGTATTATCACGGACTTACCTTTTTTTCTATCATTTGTGAGGCACTGAAAAATGCTCATGAAAAGAACTCTACCTAGGATCAGTATTTCAGTACAGTATGAGAGTAATGGAAAAATAGATATAGATGAATGGAGTAGAATTAGGGTTGGATGGATGAAATAGAAGGAAGAGAGTGGTGTGTTGTGTGATATAAAAATTCCAATGAAGCTTAAGGGAAAATTCTATAAAACAGCCATATGACTGGCTATGATGTACGGAACTGAATTTTGGGCAGTTAACCCATTAAGACAGAGAATATATTTTTAAGATCTAATTATATTTTTTTATATTCGTGTATTTAATCATTATAAATAAGGCAGAAATAGTAAAAGAAATTATTTTTTTGGTTTGGTTTATGACATATGTACTGATATCATATGGTATCCGTAGGCATTTAGAGACATTTGTATTTCAAAACTGTTGGTATTACATATAATAATTTTAACATTAAAAATATTATTTTGAAGGTATTTTGACAACGACACCCGATTTGGGCGTCGAAACGTTAATAAAATTATTTTTTTTCAATTTAATTGTGGCTTATTTCCCATCTAAATAGTTAATTATAAAAATGCCACAAGGAAATAGCTTCAGAACAACATTAAAAAAGTTGACTTATTTAGTGTGGTAAGGTACAAAACATTTAATGCAAAGTCCAACGTTACATTTCTAACATATTGTAGTTCCAAAAGAGTTACATCCTTCTCCAGCATAATTCTGGACGGGCTGAAAATTGGCCAAACACTTTTCCTTTAAGTGGTTCATTAGAGGTCGTAACTTCCAAGCCTTATCAGACTGATCTATTTGGGTGTTCTCGGCCACATGAATGAATTTTATAATTTTAAAAAATCTATCTCGCTTCATAGCCTCTGCTCCATTTTGTTATGGGTATTATCTTTCATGCCTCAGTAGCGATGTGTTGCCGGCAAATTATTATATCCCCTAAGTATAAGTTCTTCTAAAAACACAACGTATTTCAGAAGAACTTATTTCTGCGTAAGCTTTATTTTTAAAATGAGCATAGGGTTGCGTTTGTTGTGCGAGGTATTCAAAAATTTTTTCATCAAAAAATAATTCAAACGATTCAACTGGTGACATATCTTTATACATAGGAAAACTGGCTGGCGGAAATTTTCTAGGCATTGCTTGAAGATTGCCTAAAATCCACTTGACTGGTAATTTCTTGGAAAGACGATCAGAAATCCAATCTTTTTCTTCTGGAGAAATCGAAATATTGTTTTTATGCCTTGGAGGAATGTCTTCTACACTTTATGCTATATGTCGTCATCACCCATATATGATATCCAATGCTTCAGAAAGAGGGAAACCTTTTCTAAAACGTTAAAAGTTTGTTATAAAATAACGAACCATTAAAACACTACACAGTCTCAAAACGCCTACGGATACCATATGGTATCACCAACTTTTGAGTTGACTTACTGCACTAATCTAAAATCACAATCAAGATGCAGTAGAAGTAAACAAACTGAGACACGTTAACTGTTACAAGGAGCACTCCTGAATCATAATTTGTGATTTAAAATGTATATACATAACAAATCTTGATTCAGGAGTGCTCCTTATAACAATTAACGAGTCTCGATTTGTTTACTTCTACTGCATCTTGATTGTGAATGTAGTATAGTGCTGCCGTGCTTAGCGAAAACGCTGTATCTGCAAAAATCTGAAAAAATGAAATTTTTACTTTTTTCTAACCCAAATGTGCATATCTATCTTATTTGCTTACTAAAAATGACGTAAGTTAAACCAAAACACATTAAACACACTGCGTCTTATGCTGTATCCAGTATCCTGTGTAAATGTATACGAATTCTTAAACTAAAATTGATTTTACTTGAATGTGATGTCTCTGCAGATACAGCGTTTTGGCTAAGCACGGCAGAGTGTCAAACCTATTTAGTTTGATTTTTTTGCTAAATGTTATGTCTTCCATAACCAATCCAATTCTACATCACAATCTTTTTAAAAATAATCAGGAATATAAAAAAGTGTACTTATGCCCATTGATGTTCCATTTTCTCATCTACTGCAATGCAACGTGACAGAAAAATTTCTATATTACCACCAAACACAAGTAAAACAACCTGCATAAACTGAAAGTCGACTGTCCAGTGAACAGGTAAACATAGCTCACGTGCTTCTATATTCTTGACTTTGACAATAGCATGCAGGGTTAAAGTTAACTAATTTGCGATACCAAATGGTATCTGTATGCACTAATGGGTTAAAAAGAAAGAGGAACAGTGAATGCATATGGCAGAAATGAGAATGCTTAGATGGATGAGTGGAGTAATAAAAACAGATAAAATTAGGAATGAGTATATTGGGGGAAGTCTAGGGATGACACCAATTGATGCCAAAATGAGGGAGCATAGATTAAGATGCTTTGGTAATGTTCAATGTTGAGGCGTTAATCACCCAATCCAAAGAACTGCTAACCTGCGAGTTCCTGGAAGAAGCAGGAGAGAAAGACCAAAGAAGATCTGGGGGAAACCAAAGAATATGTAAACGGGAGTTCTATCTATGTTCCATAGATTCGCGATATAAACTTATGCAGAAATGCAATTAGGCAAGCCAACTCTGTATAAGTATAATGGCTAAGAGAATGATGATGGCATAGGGACATAGATCACTTAGCGGCAATAAAAGGATGTTTGTAAAAAGTGGCACTTTGATCAGTTAGCATTTCAGGTCTTCATTTAGTAATAATTGTCACTTACTTCCAATTCTTGTTGCTGGCAGAGCTCCTGAAGCTGCTTATAGTCACCGTCCTTAATTTCTTGATCTAAAACGTGATTTGAATTAAATAATTAATAATATAGTAACTATTAAACATATCAACACTAAATATAGGTTAAATGATGCAAACGCCAATTTAGTCCTTACATACAGCTATAATAAAGTTTATGTTTACCTTCTTCTCCATCAGCCAAAACATTATTTGCCAGATTCGAAATTTGCCCCTTGACGATATTTAAACTGTCATTAAAATTAAACCACGACATTTTTAGATTTCAAACTTTATTAATAATTATATATTGAGCGTTTCATTCATGTATTTTTAATTAAACAGAAACTTTAAACTTTTTGCCAACACAACCCAATATGATTTTGACATTCCATTTAAAAACATCAACTGGCATGTGACATCTCATTTGACACTGACAACTGACACTAAACAGTATGAAGCATAGACCATTGACATTGGCATAGACCATGCATAGACGGAAATAATTAAATATTTCTCTTCATATTTACGTTTATCGTATGAAGCAATTTATCGTAGAATTTTTTGCTGAAAGAAATTTATCCTCAAATGATATCTTGAATTAAATTTTTCTAAAAGCCACAGCCTTTACAAAAAAATTCCAAATATGTAAATAACTAGTGAATTTCTATCGCCATCTATTGGCGAGAATCTTGTTCAATGTAGGTAGTGAGAAAATAACAAGTAGGAACCATCAAAACATAAAATAATTTTTATTTTCAGTACCGAGAATACACATGACGACATGACAGGTGGTACTGTATAATGCAAAAATATGAATAAAAAAAATATTTTTTATTTTACATAGTCCCATCATGGACTCTCAAACTCTCTCAAACTTGTTGCCATTCGGCAATATGGCAACAGTCACTCGAGTTCGAGCACTGCGTGCTCTCGTGTCTATTGCAGTGGCGCACCCAGCAGGGGGGTTTTGGGGGTTAAAACCCCTCCCAGGACATAAAAAAATATATAAAGAATAATTTCGGTGCTCCCCCCCCAGAAGAAAAATTTTAGGTGCGCCACAAGTCTATTGCCAGGCAATCAGTTTTCGAAAAATTGTCACATTATTTTCAATTTCTCACTCTCTTGTGATATTAGATAATGTTGAAAACTGCATTCGTTTTTTATTCGTCTTGCATAAAATCAAACCGATTATTGGATCTTTCGGTTTCTTCACGTATCCGTCTATAGTATTTTTACTACAAAAGCGATATTACGTAGGTCAAAATTTTTGACGTAAGAGAACTGTCAAAACATTAGAATGTGACTTTTCATTATTGCCATGTTTATTATA
Organism: Diabrotica virgifera virgifera; assembly: GCF_917563875.1. NCBI lineage: Eukaryota > Metazoa > Arthropoda > Insecta > Coleoptera > Chrysomelidae > Diabrotica > Diabrotica virgifera. Next base: position 184,560,067 of record NC_065451.1, read on the forward strand.
AACATGGCAATAATGAAAAGTCACATTCTAATGTTTTGACAGTTCTCTTACGTCAAAAATTTTGACCTACGTAATATCGCTTTTGTTTATTATAAACATGGCAATAATGAAAAGTCACATTCTAATGTTTTGACAGTTCTCTTACGTCAAAAATTTTGACCTACGTAATATCGCTTTTGTAGTAAAAATACTATATCAGTTATTCTCTCCCATATTTTCATTGGGTAAATAGGGCTTTTCATTAACAGTCATTTGTTTCGAGCTTTTCTCACATAATATTAATACGGGCCATAGCAAACTCAATGTAAAATTCTAAACTGTCAAATTCCTGCTTCCCTAATTATTTTACATCAAAAGTCGTAAGAAACAGGGGATCGAAATCTACATTGAAAACCACTGTTAAAATTGTTCTACAAACAATAATTATTCAAAATTTTGTAAAAAATATACATTTTAAACAGTATCACGCCAAAGTTAGGCCACACACAGTGAAATAATGTGTATAAGGTTGCATTTGGTGACTGAAGACAATTATGTTAACAATTTGAACTGTCACTTTTTTATTTATTTTATCATTTATTGTTTAAAACACAATAAACTTGATAAGATACCCTCAGTCAAAGAGAAAGTATTAATATTAAAGATGTTTTCTTCAGTCAATAGTGTGCGTATTGTCAGTTAAATAGTAACATGTGGCCAAACTTGCACACACATACCTAAGACCCGTTTGCCATTATACTAATTTCAGTACTGATTTCAGTACTAAAAATATTGGTTAGTTGCGCGAGTCGATTTAGTATGAAAAAGTCAGTTTGTGCCAAGTTTGTGTTTGCAACTATCCGAATTGTAATCAGCATATAGGCATGCGCTCTACCTACTAAATTTACATGAGCTTTACTCAAGGTTCATAGATAGGAGCTTTACTAATTGAGATTGCAAGTTGCAAGCCATTAACTTATTAACAATAAAAGATGGGAAGAAGTATTTTTGCAAAACTGGCAAACTTGGCTTTTATTTCTGCTATTAGAGATATATTCACACCTAGTTTGGCTAATTCTGCCTTTATTTCTTCCAAAACTTTAATTCGTGCGTTCCTATTCTATAGAGAGGGTGCTTTGGCACATACAAACATTGATCATTGATTCGATTTGTAAAACTCTATTAATGTTTCAATCTGCCTTTTTCTCCACATGTTGAAAGTTGAAATCACTATTATTATTATGTACCTATAAAAAAAACAAAAGTACCTAATATACAATACAACCTCACTTTTTAATATTGTGTCAATTTCAGTACAAGAAATTAGAACATGTTTTAATTTTTAGTACTAAATCGGCGCGCGCATCTAATTTGTAGATACAATATTTTTAGTACTAATTTCAGTACTAAATTTAGCATAGTGGCAAGCGGACCAAATGTACAAATACATTATATTTTTCAAAATTTTGGAATGTATTTAAATTGTACAGCAATTGTAACTTTTGTTTTTAATACAGATTTCTATCCTCTACAAATAGCTTCTCATGACTTTTTATGGAAAATAATTAGGGAAGCAGGAATTCAACAGTTTATAATTTTACATTGAGTTTCCTATGACCCGTTTTACGATTCACCACCCTGTCGGCTACGTCATACATTATTGGCATAGGCACAGAACTATTAACTATAGTTAATGTGTAACTGTGGCATAGGCACAGAATAAATAACCACAGAATAAATAACCATTGGTTATATATTCTGTGGCATAGGTATACCAATGATTCAAACCAAAGACGTATGACGTAGATATATTAATATTATGTGACACATGACAGAAGCTCGAAACAAATGACAATCGATGAAAAGCCCTATTCATTGTATTCTGATAAATAGCACCGTAATAGCAACAGTTGCTAGCACGGGCGCCCATATAAAAAATTTCAGGGGGGGGGGGCAGACGCGAAGATGTTGCACATTATATTTTGTAGTATACTTTGGATAACTATATATATACAGTGATGAGCGTGCTAATAACCGGCAAAATAGCGCAAAAGATGGAAAACAGAATACATTGCGAAACAAAAAGAGATGAAACTAGTGGAGGTGGAAATGATCGGTATAAACGTACAAATTAACATTACATTACATAGCTCCCACCTTTAGACGTCTGTGCGACAGAGGAGTATTTTATAAAATTCTACTGTCACAGTGGCAGTTGTCATACTCCTCTGATACGTCTAAAGGTGGGAGACTTTGTAATGTAACGTTAATTTATACGTTTATATCTAACATTTCCATCTCCACTAGTTTCATCTCTTTTTGTTTCGCAATATATTAAGTTTTCCATCTTTTGCGCTATTTTGCCGGTTATTAGCGCGCTCATCACTGTATAGTTTACAGCACCCGAAAAGTTAGGGGGGCCACGGCCCCTCCCAGCCCATGGGTATGGGCGCCCATGGTTGCTAGGTATTTAGAATCGGTATTGTAAAGTTCTTATCCTCAGGACCTGCAACCAACGCAACGTTGCCTGACGTAAAATCAAGAAATATAATAGTTTAATTAAACAACATAAATACGTCGGAAAAATGAAAGAGTAGGGCTTTTCATCGAGTGTCATTTGTTTCGAGCTTCTGTCATGTGTCACATAATATTAATATATCTACGCCATACGTCTTTGGTTTGTAAATGATTTGCATATACCAATAACGTATGACGTATGACGAAGATATATTAATATTATGTGACACATGACAGAAGCTCGAAACAAATGACAGTGAATGAAAAGCCCTATAGGGCTTTCAATGTCAAATAGTCAATCAAGTGCTCTAAACTTGTTGTGTTGCAAACACACGCTACATAAGTTGCTAGAAATGACATAGTGCAGTTTACCTCGGAAGTCCAGACATTATTTTAGAAAGTAGTACACCATTAATTATCATATTCAATAATTACTGGCGAAAGCACATATTTTCCTGCTCTGTTAATGATGTACAATTTAAGTGATATTTATTAGTGTTTAATGTGTTGTTTTGTATCAAAAAATCCGTAAAAGTTCAGACCCTATTAATCTGTAAGTTATCTTTCATTTTTATTAGTGAATGTTTCAGAAATTGCATTTATTTGCAATTAGAAGCACATATTCTCCTAATTGAGTTCAACAAAAACTTAAGTACTCTTCATAAAAAGTTATCAGTACTTCTACAAATAAATATATTTTGAAGATAGGCCAGTGCTTGATCTAAACTTTTAAATATGTCATGCACAAAATGTTTGTTGGATGTCAGTGGTGGTGAATGTTGGGTTTGTGATGGTTGCGATCAAAATATTCATCATCAATGTGCCAATCTGACAGCATCAGAAATCAGGGTGTTGGAGTTGAAGGGTAGAAGAGTCCCTAAACTTTTTTGCGAATCCTGTGAGGATGGAATCAAAATGATTCCTATGATGAAGAAACAAATAAGTTCTCTTGAACAAAAGGTGGAACAACTTATTAATAATCAGGCCATGGACATGATTGAACAAATAAAGTCTTTTAGAAGTGAGTTGGACTCTTTGAATGGCTCTTTTCAGGTAAGCTTTAATGAACTTAAATCTGAAATTCGATCTGAAATATCCAGTTTGAAAGATATAAGAGTTGCTCAAACAACTGAACCTACTGAACAAATCACAACAGACCAATCAGTGTTAAGTGAAATGATCGAGAGACAGAAAAGATCCAACAACATTATGATTTTTAATATGCCTGAGTATGGTGAGGATGACGATTTAAACAAAGCCACAGACCTCTTGTCTGGATTAATGAACTCAGCCATTGATATTGCTGAGGCCGTACGAATTGGAAAAAAGAACAAAAATGGATACCGTTCATACAGAATTGTCCTTCGTAATCATAAAGACTATCTGGCAATACTCAGAAACAGAAGAAATATTGATAGGTCACTAAAGATTTTTATCGATTCAGATCTTACCCCACACCAGAGAACAGCATTAAACACTGTCAAGAGTGAACTTAAGGAAAGAGAGAGAAAGGGCGAACAAAACTTATTTATCAAGTACTTAAATGGCATTCCTAGAATAATGTCAAAAAACTAACACAGTCTTCCTCTGGACTGTGGGTTTATTTCCAAAATGTAGGAGGTCTCAGAACTAAGCTTGACCATTTGTTTATGAATGTTTCCTATTCTCACTACAGTATCATCATATTCAACGAGACCTGGTTGACATGTAACTATGCCGATGAAGAGCTGCAGTTGTTTGACCTCAACGTATATAGAACTGATCGCTCCAGTGAAACAAGTTCATTCTCAAGAGGTGGTGGAGTCCTTATTGCAGTTCATAAGGGCTTAAGCAGTAGATCTTTAAAAGTTAACGGGACAATCGAACAGCGTTTTGTCTTGGTGACCGAAGGTGCAAATCAGTTTATTATAGGAACAGCATATTTTCCACCTAAGTCTACATTGGACAAATATTCCATATTTTGTGAAACCCTGGAAAAAATAGCCGAAGATTATCCATCTGCACACTATTATCTGGCTGCTGACTTCAATTTACCAAACTGCGAATGGTTTTCAAATGATATGTGCTCTTCAACAATTCCTCTGCCAGGTGCCACAGCTTCTAAAGTTGAAGCCCTGCAGGTTGTGACTGGTATGTGTGCATACCACAATTTGTTTCAGTCCAATACTATTGTGAATGCAACTGGTAATATTCTGGACTTGGTGTTGGTCGATGATGCTGATGTAACTGTGTCCAGAGCTAATGAAGCTCTTTTGAGGGAGGGTATGCATCACCCACCCCTGGAATTTGAGATAAAGATGACCAAAAGGCGCCCCAATGATGGTGGTTTGGTTAGTGACGGTTTTTATAGGGACTTCAAGTCGGCTGACTATGTGAAAATAACTGATTTTTTGTCACAGTTCTGTTGGGATAATTTATTTTTAGGAAAAACACTGAATCAAATTGTAAATATTTTCTATGATATAGTTTACTTAGCTATAGAATTATTCATCCCCCTAAAAAGGTATTCAAAACGTAGATTCCCTCCTTGGTTCTCTTTAGAGTTAAAGAACCGGATAGTTGAGAAAAAGAAAGCTCACAAAAAATATCTTTTATCTAAATCAGTTCTGGATTATCAGACTTTTTCACAGCTGAGGGCTAATTGTAAATTGTTAAAAGCAGAAAGCTACAGAAATCATATTTACTTAACAGAATTATCAATAAGAAATAATTTGAAGGGATTTTGGTCGTTTGTGAATTCACGGAGAGGAAAGCCCTCTATGCCCGCTGTGTTGAGGTATGGTGGTGTTGAATCCGGTCATGGACCAGATATTGTAAATCTTTTTGCAGAATATTTTTCTACAGTATATTCCACTCAAATATGTGTCATACCCAGTGACTCACCTACATTTGGTCTTACTAATCTGACTGGTTTCAACATAACTATATCTGATATTTATCTAAAATTATCAGAACTGGATGCGAATAAGGGTCCTGGTCCTGATGGATTGCCTCCTAGCTTTCTCAAGAACTGTTGTTTTATATTATCCAGACCTCTTTTTCACATCTTTAATCTATCCTTAAATACGGGTGAATTTCCAGAATGTTGGAAAAATAGTTTTGTAACACCCATTTATAAAGCGGGAGATAATTCATTGGTGAATAATTACAGGCCCATTAGTATAATTAGTGTAATACCAAAGATATTTGAATGTTTTGTATGTGACTATCTTAAAGCTTCACTTGAAAAACAACTAGTAGACCAACAATTTGGATTTCGGAATAACAGATCAACCGAATGTAACACACTAGTATTTGTGGACTTCCTGAGGAAGGCATTGGAGAGGGGTTGTAGGGTACATGCACTATACACCGATTTCTCCAAGGCCTTTGATCGGGTCAACCATAATATTTTAATATTTAAACTTAAACAAATGGGTGTTAATGGTCCACTTCTTGAGTGGCTGAGAACATACTTGATTGACCGAGTTCAGATGGTGCGTATCAGGGATTTTGTTTCCAGTGAGATTAAGGTTCATTCAGGAGTACCTCAGGGTTCACATTTGGGGCCCCTGTTATTTAACATATTCATCAATGATATACACCACTGCTTCCGACACAGTTCACCTCTGCTTTTTGCAGATGATCTAAAGTTCTATTCTATACAATTATCAACAATACAGAAGACTGTATTAATCTTCAACATGATCTTGATCGGTTGAGTGAGTGGTGTATGTTGAATGCCATGGCCCTGAATGAATCTAAGTGTCATGCTATTTCTTTTGGACGATCGAGACACCCAATAGAATATAATTATAATATACAGAATATTCCTGTTGACTGGGTTACTGAAATTCGTGATTTGGGAATTAATTTAGACTGTAAACTTTTATTTGAATCACATTATACATCAAAAATTTCCAAATCTTTACAAATGCTTGGTTTTATAAAAAGATGCACTAGAGACTTTCAGAATATTGATGCAATTAAATTACTATATTGTTCTTTAGTTAGACCTCATCTAGAGTATTGTTCTTGTGTTTGGTCTCCATCTTACAATATTTACATAACAAAAATCGAGACAGTCCAACACAAGTTCTTAAGGTACATAGCATATAAACTGGGTATACCTTTTGAGTTAAATCAGTTAAATTATTATCAAATTGAAACCCAATTGGGTATTCTCTCATTGCGTGACCGACGAGTAATTAAGGATGCAAGGATGCTCTATGGCATAATTAATTCAACAGTTTTGTGTCCTCAGCTACTTGAGCAGGTTGGTCTCCATGTACCTCTCCGCAGAACTCGATTAAATCAAACATTCTATGTTCCTATCCATAGAACCAACTATGCATATAACAACTTTTTATCTCGAGCACTAAGATGGGCAAACACTCAACCTGATCTAGATTTCTTTGCACCGAAGTCTGAATTCATCTCTGGCCTCAGACGTTTGTTTGTTTGAGTAGTTGTTGGATATTCATTATTGTGATATATGAATCTGATTTATGTGTTTAAGTTTGTGATATTTATATTTTATTGTATTATTGTTTTATTATTACTATTTTACTGTAGTTTTATTATTATTGACACATGTATTGTGTATATTGGACTTGTAAACATGTAAACTTATTGGGCAGTGTCCCGTTGACAATAAATAAATAAATAAATAAATAAAATTTTTATTATATTTTGACCGCAAGAGTTAATAAACACGTTCATTCTAAGCAAAAAATGTCCTATACATTTTTTTGATAAAATTAATAGTTTTCGATTTATTCGTTATCGAAAGAAGTGTTCGAAAGAAGTGTTTTATATCGAAAAAATAAATATTTTTCAATATAGGTACTCATTTGTCATTTACGATTCACTCAATTTTTGGCGTAGAAAAATTTTTTTCAAACCAAATTCTTGGGAATTAAGTCACCTACAATTTCATTATTAAACATTTTTTCGCGTCTCTAATACTAGAGACTCCTCTTTTAACTCCAGTTTTTAAAAACTAATCAATGTGAGCCAGTCGAACTTCTAGAATATAGAATCTGTTAATAATACATAAATAACGAAGATTGAATAAGGCCAATGACTAAAAACAACGCTACCTTACATTATTGTGCTTCCAATTGGATTTCTCCATTTTTTTAAATATATTGATTTTTTAACCGTAACTTTTTTATCTTAGAAATTTTGGTAAAAAAGAATTTTGTAGATGTTTACAAGATCTATAAGGCTATTAATAGTCAGTCGCAAAAATATGTGACTTTGAAAAGGTTAGTAGGGTGGTTTTTGCATGTTATTACAAGTTTTAATTGTCAATAGTTCACCAAATTTTTGCAAACAAGTCCTTGGAAATTAAATAAGCTACGATTTCATATTGAAACATTTTTTCATATCTCTGATGCTTATCTTTCTATTCTGAAGAAAATGGCATTTTTTACCAAACTAAAAAATTCATTATTCGCTTTTAACTCCATTTTTTTAAAAACTAATCATTCTAAGCCGGTGAAACTCCTAGAACCTATTAATAATACACAAATAAAGAAGACCAAATAAGGTCAATGACTAATTTTAATTAGTATGGTAATTAGGAGGTTGTTTCGATCACTTTTTCGCTGAAAAAAATAGGGACTGACATTCTTTTCATTATAAGTCACTTAATTTTTAAGCTAGAGACTTGTTGGTATTGCTGGAGATGGATATTTTTAAATACTTTAAATTAGTTTAAACAAGTTATCCTCTAAAAATGCATAATACCTAGTTTATCCGTCTTTTGACTTTGAAACTACAATATTTATCATTTGACGAAGTAGAGCTAACATGTAATACAGTATAACTCTATTACTTTTGGTCAATGAAAATTAACAAAAACCGTTTTGTTTATTTTTTTTAAAAGGTACAGTTTTGTTAGGTAAGGTTGTTTTGATAAAACGAAAACTTTTTGAATTATTACCAGAAAACTGATTAAAAACAAAACATAGATTTTTTCAATATAAAACTACACTTTCGATAGCTAATAAATCGAAAACTATTAATTTTATCAAAAAAATGTGTGGAACATTTTTTACTTAGAATGAATGTTTTTACCAACTTTTGTGGTCAAAATATAATAAAAAATTTCCACCCCTGAGATGCGGTGGCAACCACCCCCATAGTAAAAGCGCCTTTCGGCATCATATAGATTTTGATCCTTGGACTATCCACTAATCCTAAAAATTTTCAAGCAAATCGATCCATTCTGTAAAAATTGCGAGGTTTTTTTTCCAATTTTAAGCGTCATTACTTGGACTACCAATTAAAATAGTGAATTGCATTAAAGTGCCACAAGAAAATTGCTCCAAAACAAGACTAAATAGTCCACACTGTATAAAATAGTTTTTATACGACCTTTGAATAACATGCTAATTATTCACTATTTTTGAATAGATAATAACACCCATTACTTTACCTATGAGTAATAGTTCATTACTCACGAGTTATCAGATATTTTCGGGTTTAATTAATCAATTGATGTATGCCTATGCCTATAGTGGCATATGTAACGGATATGTACGTTGCGATCTTTAAATTCGATCCTCTAATGCTGGGGCCACACTAACGTCGTCTAGTGCCCTTAATTATCGCATTATTTGCCATCTCTGTAATGTAAATGATGCGAGAATTAACGGCATTAGACGCTAGTGTGGTCCCTTCTTCTTCTTAAAGTTCCCTCTCCTATCGGAGGTTGGATATCATAATGGCTATGGTCACTTTGTTGGCTGCTGCTCTGAATAGTTGTAATGAACTACAGTTAAACCATTCTCTAAGGTTCCTCAGCCAGGAGATGCGTCTTCTTCCTATGCCTCTTCTTCCTTGGATCCTTCCTTGCATAATAATTCTCAGCAACTCATATTTTTCTCCTCTGGTAATGTGACCCAAATATTCCAGTTTTATAGTTTTTATACTTTTCATAATTTCTAACTCCTTATTTAAACGTCGTAGCACTTCAACATTGGTAATCCTTTGAACCCACTGAATTTTCAATATTCTTCTGTAACACCACATTTCGAACGCTTCTATTCTTCTTATGTGTTGTCTCTTCAATGTCCAAGTTTCCATTCCGTATAGCAATATAGAAAATATGTAGCATCTTAGAGCCCTCAATCTGAGAGGCAACTGAAGGTCTTTGTTTGTAAGCAGTGTCTTCATTTTTATAAATGCTTGCCTTGCAGTTTCAATTCGGACTTTAATTTCTTTGCTTTGGTCATTTTTGTCATCAACCCAGGTTCCCAGATATTTGTATGTCTTAACTTTTTCTATTTGGGTTTGCTCTATCATTAACCTTTCATTTCCATGTTCTGTTTTTGAGACAATCATAAATTTAGTTTTTTTCTTGTTTATTTTTAGTCCGTATCGAATGCAATAATCGTTAATTCTATTTAGCAATTCTTGTAGTGATTCCAGGGTATCTGCCATTATAACGGTGTCATCAGCGAATCTTATGTTATTTACTATTGTTCCGTTTATAGAGATTCCATCACTTAGCTCCGCTATCGCTTCCTGAGATATGGCTTCACTGTACAGGTTAAACAGTAGCGGCGACAGAACACAACCCTGTCTTACTCCTCTCTTTATATCAATATTCTCGGACTCCTGTTCTTCTATCTTTATATTGGCCTTTTGATTCCAATACAGATTGATGATAATTCGTAAATCTCGTCTGTCTATATCTCTGTTTTTCAATAATTCTATTAGTTTTTCATGTCGGACCCTGTCGAACGCTTTTTCGAAGTCGATGAAACAGGAGTAAATATCCAGGTTCATATCTAAGCATCTTTGAGAGAGGACATTAAACGCAAACAATGCCTCTCTTGTTCCAAGTCCTTTGCGGAACCCAAATTGGGTATCATCCATATCATATTCTAGCTTTCTGTATAATCTTCCATGAATCACCTTTAGAAATATTTTGAGGGTATGGCTTATTAGTGATATTGTCCTGTAGTCCGAACAATCTTTGGCGTATATTGTTTTTGGTATTGTTACAAAGGTGGACACCAACCATTTCTGAGGGATTTTTCCGGTTTTATATACTTCATTAAACAGATCCAGTAGTACCGGTAGAGTTTCATCGTCTAGACATTTCAGTAATTCCGCAGGTATTTCGTCTGGACCTACAGTTTTTCCGTTTTTTGCGTTTCGTATTGCTTGTTCGATTTCCTCCATTATAATCTCTGGTCCCGTTTCGCTGTCGATTTCTTCCGGTTCTTGTCTATTATCCTCAAACAGATCTGTTATGTATGTCTTCCACTTTTTTAATTTCTCTTTGACTTCTATAATAATTTTTCCATTTATATCTTTAAGAAGGCCATCTCTCTTTTTTCGCTGTGTATTTGTGATTTCCTTAATTTTCTTGTGCATGTTAAAGCTATCATACTTTTTAGAATATTCTTCTATTTCACTACATTGATTTGCCAGCCAGGTGGATTTGGCCTCTTTTATTTTCTTTCTTATTAATCTCTGGATTTCCTTGTATTTTGCCTTACTCCTGCCTTTATGTTTCCTTCTTTCCTCCATTAGCTCTAGGATTTCTGAAGTCATCCATCTCTGTTTTTTTATTATTTTTGTGGATAATATCTTCTTTCCTGCCTCTACTAACGTTTCTTGTATTACGTTCCATTTGTCATTTACATCTGTTGTCTTTATCACTTCTTGTTTGATTTTCTTTAAGTTATCATTTATTTCTGCTTTTAGCCTCTGACGTACAGGTTCTTCTTTTATATTTGAGACATCAAATCGTTGTATATTTGTTTGTTTTTGGATCTTTTTCAGTTTTATCTTCATTACGCCTACTAATGGATTATGATCTGAATTTATGTCAGCTCCGGGGTATGTTCTCACAGACTTTATAGTGTTTTTATATCTGGATTTGATTAAAATGTAATCTATCTGGTTCCTTACAATGTGATCTTCCGAATCCGCCGGTGATATCCAGGTATAAAGTCTTCTTTTAGGTAATTTAAATAAGGTATTCATTACTACCATCTCCTCGCTTTGGCAGAATTCGACAAGTCTGTCCCCCCTTTCATTTCTTTCTCCCAAGCCAAATTCTCCCACACATCCATCCACTTTTCCTTTTCCAATCTTGGCGTTGAAATCTCCCAGTGTGGTCCCAGCATAACAGAAATACGCCAAAATAGTGTTTTTATTTATACGAATAATCCTCACGGTCGAGCCACTTGTACAGAGACATGTTAACCATAGACCAGGCTAGTTATATGCCACTCAATGCATCGAGGTGTACACCGATATCAAGGACGCCATTGGTCAATGTTCATTTTGAGTGGTCTAGCCATCTTTTTCCGTCATATGAGCGGTATCGCTTAGTAAAAAGAGATGGATAGACCACCGATCGACTGCCGCGCGTTACGATTTTTTGCTCAGTATGCCTTGTCTACGGTTAACATGTCTCTGCACTTGTGCCTAATACTTATTGCAACAATATTATACGCCCCCTAGCAGTAGGCAACCAATTATTTAGCCCCGTACTATTGGTGAACTACATTTGTTTTTGTAAATTTTAATCGTGAGTAGTTGATAATCGTAAAGCAGTTGATAATAGAGCAATTGCAGGCAAAACATGATATTTTTAATGTACATAAAAAAGTGAAAGAACTTGCAGGTAGACAAAAACGTAAGCAGCCAAATACCCTGTATAATGTCAACGGAAACATATTAACAGAACTAGAAGAACAGTTGAAGACATGGAAAAACTATGTTGAAGAACTCTTTGCAGATGATAGACAACAATCTGAACTAAATAACATACAAGGAGACGAAGGTCCAGAAATAACGGAAGTGGAAGTAATGTACGCACTAAAAAGAATGAAAAACGGTAAAGCCCCAGGTCCAGATGAAATACCAACGGAAATCCTTAAACTGATAGAAGAAGACTCGGTCCACATTTTAGCTGAACTTTTCAATAGCATTTATACACCAGGAAAAATACCACAAGAATGGCTTGTATCCTCCTTTGTTATTATACCAAAAAAGATGAATGCCAAACAATGTAGTGATTACCGTACAATCAGTTTGATGAGCCGTGTACTGAAAATATTCCTGAAAATTATACACACTAGAGTACACAGAAAACTGGAAATGGACATCAATGATACCCAGTTTGGATTCCGAAATGGACTCGGAACAAGAGAGGCGTTGTTTGCACTGAACGTTATGTCTCAAAGATGTCTTGACATAAATCAAGATGTATTCATGTGTTTCATAGATTATAACAAGGCGTTTGATAAAGTGCGGCATGATCATCTAATCAGACTCCTGGCAGAAAAGAATTTAGATCAACGAGACATCCGAATAATAGCAAATATGTACTACAATCAGAAAATAGTAGTGAGAGTAGAGAATAATACCACTGAAGAAATTGAAATAAAGCGAGGTGTGAGACAAGGGTGTATACTGTCACCAACCCTGTTTAATCTCTATTCCGAAGACGTAATGAATAGAACACTCTCTGAGCAATCCATAGGTATTAAAATAAATGGTGTTAGATTAAACAATCTGAGATTTGCCGACGACACCGTTCTGATCGCAGAAACACCTGAAGAGCTACAGACATTGGTGAATAAGATAGCAGACTGCAGCGAAGAATATGGACTATCTTTGAACATAAAGAAAACTAAATTTATGGTAATATCGAAATCAACACGAAATGTCCAAAATTTATATTTACACAATGAAATTATCGATCGAGTTAGCAAATACAAATATTTAGGCACTTTTATAAATGAAGACAACGATAGCTCAGCGGAAATCAAAATAAGAATAAAAAAAGCCAGATCTATATTCACTAAAATGAAGAGAGTGTTCTGTGGAAGAGATTTGAGCCTTGAAATGAAACTTCGCCTGATGAGATGTTACGTACTTTCTGTGCTGTTCTACGGAATGGAGTCATGGACGCTAATAAAGATTGAAAAAATTAGAGGCATTTGAACTGTGGATGTATCGCAGAATCTTGAGAATATCATGGACGGAGAGAGTCACAAACGTCGAGGTCTTGAGAAGAATGAATAAAGAAAAGGAAGTCATATTTACGATCAAAAAACGAAAACTGCAATACTTGGGACACATTAGAAGAGGCGAAAGATATGGAACTGCTTCGAATAATTATGCAGGGGAAGAGATAGCAGGAAAAAGGTCCATAGAAAGAAGAGGAAACTCCTGGCTAAAAAATCTACGGGGATGGTATAGCTGTAGCAACAACGAATTGTTTCGGTCAGCAGTTTCGAAAATACGTATAGCCCTGATGATGGCCAACCTTCGGAACGAAGATGGCACTTGAAGAAGAAGAAGTTGATAATTATATTTTTCTGCCAGTAAAAATAGAAGGTCGTAAAATAAGAAGTATAGTATTCTACTCGCATTCGCATGTAATGGCGATTACTCACTTTGATAAATGACGACACTCGTCTTCGGCTCGTGTTGCAAACTTCATCACCGTGAGTAATAGCATGTATTAAATGCTCGTTGAATAATATACTATTAAATCAAATAAAAGTGATTCATATTATCGGCAACAAGAAGCCACTCACATTCACACAGTAGGTATGTATGTAGTTATTTATGTAATTGTCATTTGTTTGACTTTTAATTTCCTATAGATCAGAAATCGTTTAGGTAAAGACGTAATAAATAATTTAGTGAATTTTATTGACTTAAAAGGTTGGATAAAAAATTTTTTTTTCTAGGCAACTTGTTTAATAAACGTAATATATTTCTTCCGTTTTTGTGTAAATACATGAAAATAAATAATCTGTAAATAATTAAATAATGTTTGTAGCGACTTCTTTCAATCAATAACATTCATTAGATAACTTATTTGAACTATTTTTTTTGAAAACGCACTTCAAAATTCAGTATAGAAGTTCCATATATTTGATTATTATTTTTATTTAATTTAGTACTTTAATTAGTAATTAGTTAAAGTTTGTTCTTTTTCTTCTTCTTCCTTCTTGTATGTAGGCTTTAAAGCCTGTTTCTTCTTCAATATTAGCCTCTTAAATTGTTTAAATTATCGAACCATATTTTTCTTGGTCTGCCAATACCTCTTCGTCAATTTGGTGGCTTATCTCGTGCTATTCGTACTATCCTATCCTCTGCCATTCTACTAATGTGTTCGTTCCACTCCTGTTTCCTGTCACCCATCAATTTATGTCTTCTACATTGCATGTTCTTCATACGTTTTCGCTTCTCTCCCTCTCCAACAGACTTTTCCCTGATATTCGTCGAAGTATTTTCATATCTGTTGTTTCTAGTAGTCGTCTCGTTTTAGATGTGTCAGGTCTTGTATCCGCCTTGTATGTCAATATAGATATACATACTTAATTGCTGCTTTATAGATTTTTGCGTTTGTGTCTTGTCTTAGGTGTTTGTTCTTTCAGATTGTGTCATCGAGATCCCAGTGGTCTTACTTGTTTTTAAGCTTTGTTATCGTCAGTGGCGTGCTGGCTATATAAATGAATCGGTGCAATCACCGAGAGGTGGCGGCCTCTTGAGGCCGGTCAGATAGGTTTTTTCACAAACATTTTTATGTAGCAAAAAATATTTCAAAAAAATTTAAATTTTTTTGATGGTAAAATAGAGTAAGTAAATGAATACAGTAAGCAAATGAATAAGACTCTATATACATAAATAGATTGCTACAGATAATATTTATTTTCATACATTATATAAGTATATTTAGGGTTTTCCGATTTCCTTAAAACATATATGTACTCTGCAGAATAAAAAATGTCTTGCACATTTTTTCCGAATTATTGGAAGTATTGAAAAACGATTTGATCAAGACAAATCGTTTTATGATGTTATAAGCACTCTACATCCTAGAAATTTTGACACAATAAAAAATGGTATATAGTCCAGAAAGCCACTGCGCATCCGCTAGGAAAAATATTCTAATTCGGATTTTTTGCACAATCTTACTCAAAAAGGACTCCTTTTAACAAATTTGCATGTTGCCAGGACCAAAAGGTGGTCAAAAATTTTTTAAACGTTCTTTTTTTGTTTTTTTCCTAAAATTATTATTTTTGCATGGAAAAAAGTTTTTTTAGATTTTTTGGATCATTCCAAACAGAAAAGGTCTTTAGTGACTTTTCTCTAAAAATGATAGTTTTTGACATATAAGCGATTAAAAATTGAAAAATTGCGAAATCGGCCATTTTTAACCCCCAAAAACTATGTGAAAAACTGAAAATTTGAATGTTGCCAAGGTAGGTAGATATTCTTTAAACATCGATTGATGAAATCCCGAAGAGTTTTTTGCAATACAATATTCAAAACTCCTTTGTTTTTTAATTGCTAATCAAGCGTGCGCGACACTATTTTCCACCGACAGTATGGTGCAAATGAAAGGAATAAATTCGATATTTCGTAAACTGGCGACTTTAAGGAAAAATCCCGAAACAGGTCGATTTTTATTTTTAAGTTATAATATTGTGGCATATATGGTATACTAGTGACGTCATCCGTCTGGGCGTGATGACGTAATCGATGCTTTTTTTAAATGAGAATAGGGGTCGTGTGGTAGCTCATCTGAAAGGTTCTTCAATTCTCTATTCAGTAATGTAAACATTTACATAATTATTTATACAGGGCGTCCTTCTACTTCTTTTTTTGTCAAATAATTTAATTTAATAAAAAATTTTTGGACACCCTGTATAAATAATTACGTAAATGTTTTTATTACTGAATAGAGAATTGAATAACCTTTCAAATGAACTAGCACATGCCCCCTATTCTCATTTAAAAAAATCATCGATTACGTCATCACGTCCAGATGGATGACGTCACTAGTATACCATATATGCCACAATCTCATAACTTAAAAATAAAAATCGACCTGTTTCAGGATTTTTCCTTAAAGTCGCCAGTTTACGAAATAACGAATTTATTCCTTTCATTTGCACCATACTGTCGGTGGAAAATAGTGTCGCGCACACTTGATTAGCAATTAAAAAACAAAGGAGTTTTGAATATTGCAAAAAACTCTTCGTGATTTCATCAATCGATGTTTAAAGAATATCTACCTACCTTGGCAACATTCAAATTTTCAGTTTTTCACATAGTTTTTGAGGGTTAAAAATGGCCGATTTCGCAATTTTTCAATTTTTAATCGCTTATATGTCAAAAACTATCATTTTTAGAGAAAAGTCACTAAAGACCTTTTCTATTTGGAATGATCCAAAAAACCTAAAAAAACTTTTTTACATGTAAAAAAAAATAATTTTAGGATAAAAACAAAAAAAAAACGTTTAAAAAATTTTTGACCACCTTTTGGTCCTGGCAACATGCAGATTTGTTAAAAGGAGTCCTTTTTGAGTAAGATTGTGCAAAAAATCCGAATTAGAATATTTTTCCTAGCGGATGCGCAGTGGCTTTCTGGACTAATACCTTTAACGGCATTTAAATCATTTACTGAAAAATTAAGTAATTTTTATCCTACCATATCTGCGACTACAATTTGAGAAGAACTCGTGGATTTTGCTGATAAATGGATTGTATTAAAAAATAGGATTTTGCAAAATACTGAAATTATAGTAGATCGAGTTAATGATGAATATGTTCAGTCTACAGAAATTATGAAGGATGATATTATTAATCTAATAAAATCAATGTTGTTGATATCGTGAAAACTTCACCTCCATGGGTACTAAAAAGTATAAAGATTGTATAGCTTGCTGTTACGCTGTTTTGCATAAGTAGAAACCTATATCAGTGTACTTATCCAAATTTAAATAGTATATAAGCATTTATTAACTCTTTTAGTGACACAGAAATCTTGCGAAAGAAGCTTTTCAACGTTGAAATACCTACTTACCTACTTTAACACAAGATCACTCGGAAACATTTATGCTAATGGCTATATAAATAAAAAAATATGAAAAAAACAATTTTTAAGAAACGCTTTTCTTTAGTTACGAATGACTAAAATTAAAAATATTATAAAAAAAATCAACTAAAAAGCAAAAAAAAATTGAAAAAATCTAACACATCCGTCAAAGAAAAGCGGGGCGCGTGTTCATCGAATAAACGGTTTTCGCCCCACGCTTTTCTTTAACAAATGTGTTAGATTTTTTCAATTTTTTTTTTATTTTTTGCTTTTTAGTTGATTTTTTTATAATATTTTTAATTTTAGTCACTCGTAACTAAAGAAAAGCGTTTCTTAAAAATTGTTTTTTTCATATTTTTTTATTTTTTACTTTGTAGTCTTACACTTTTTTTAAACATTAAAATATATCGTCATGTTTATTAAAATATGTATAAAACATATGATGTACTAACATGAAAAGTAGTCGGAATTGGCAAAAAATTTGAAACTTTATTGTTTATTAATGAAGCATAACGTAAACAATTAACGTAAAAAGTGAAATTATGTATTGTTCATATCATTAGCTATACAATCCGTAAAAGTTTCAAGTTTTTACATTGTAAAAAACAAGAGAATTTAAGCGTTTTCCATTAAAATCGTTTTTTTTTATTTAAACAATTAAGAAACCTGAAAAAATTTTTTTATTGACTATTCGTGTATTGTTCCCGCGAATGCATATGTCTGCAAATTTTCATTCATTTGCATTGAAGAAAAGGCAGTCAATTTAACGTCTAAAGATTTGACGCAAACTATTGAACTAAATAAAAGCGTTTAAAAAAGAAGCTTTGTATGAGCTTAAAAATGATGAAATAATCGACGAATTTGCTCAAAAATTGATTTTAATGTGGAAATTATTGGTCGAGAGTTAAGTTATTATTTTATAAAATAATTGCAAAAGAATGCTTAGATTATTGTATTATACTGTTTATATTTGCACTGTACTTGAATTTGTACTCTCTTGTATAATCGATTTACTAAAATTCAACTTAATACAGTCGAACCCGCTTATTGGAATAGCCTTCGTGCCAAGCAAAAATATTCTTATAACCGGGATATTCTAATAACCGATCGTTGGTGGCTAGCCGAAATAAATGTACCGAATATACGTAATGATAGTACAGTAGAACCCCGCAAATCCGAACTAACTGAGGGGACAGCCTGTTCGGATTCCGAAAAGTTCGGATTATCCGAAAGTTAGCCTTAACTAGTAGTTCAAAGCTTTCATTGTGATTTTGAGTAGCCAAACGTTCTCGCAAGCGTGTGGACAATATTTTTGGACTCAAGTTGACTACGAGAGAACCAAAGTAAGTTTGTGTTTAACCTTTATAAACACTTTATAAACCTATATATTTAAGTATAATATTTATTTTTAAGAAATTTTAAATGTCAAAGTCCTAGTAATCCTACATTGTCCAATTTTCTGGCTTTACTCTGTATAATAAACATGTTTTTAAGTTTTTGTCTTGAATTTTTAAATTTTTTTCACTTTCCGTTGGTTCGGATTTGCCGAAAGTTCGGATTCGCGTGGTTCGGATTTACGGGGTTCTACTGTACATACTATGTTTAACATATATAATATGTGTATGGTTTTAGGTCTTTTTATGTCAATAATACAGTAGTGTAACTATTAGGTACTTATTTATTAAAAACCAAATTGCAGTGGATGCATACAGGAATAATATGAAATGTATACAATATATAGATGTGTAAATATTTTCTTATTAAAATACATATAAAAGAGTTACTTGATTAACTATTTAGTGGGAAATAAGCCACAATTAAATTGAAAAAATAATTTTATTTTTCAATTTAATTGTGGCTTATTTCCCACTAAATAATTAATCATAAAAATGCCACAAGAAAATAGTTTCAGAACAATAAAAAGAGTTACTTTTTTGTCTTGAAAAATAATAGGTAATTGTACTTGTTTTTTTTTTGTTACATAAACTACTAATCAGTTGTTGCCCTAAATTATAAAATTAGAAAAAATTCCATTGGATTGACCCTCCAGAGAACTTCTTACCTACGAGCGGTTAGGATAGCCGATTAGCCGATAAGCTTGTTTCTAAAAATGTGTTTATAACAGGCTAATGGGTGGCAATATGTAAAGAAATTTGCAGACAAATGAAATTATTTTATGACCTGTGTCGGCGAACGATTGAATTCGTACTCATAACAAAGTAATAAAGTAATAAAGTGTATTACTTGACAAACCCTAAAAATTTAAACAGGCATTTTCCATAACAATCCGACAATCCATAATACCAGACATAATTTAAATTTTTGGGAAATTGCAGGTAAAAATTAATTCGTTGACATGAAAAACATTCTATAAAGCGGTACTATCTTACTAAATCATATTCCGATAAACGGATAAATTGATTAATGAGTAAATGGAAAGTTTTCGGGACCTCGAATTTTTATTCCATAAACCGGGATATTCCTATAAGCGGTACTCTAAAAAGCGGGTTTGACTGTACATGATTGAAACATTCTCAAAATTTTATTTTATTTAGGAAATCATGGTTTCTGTCATACTGCATACAATATTGGCATACATGTCATTTATTAGTTGTAAAATTATTGTTTATTCTTAAATAAAAAAATATAGCAAATTAAAAAAAAAACTAAAAAAAAAAAATTAAAATGGGTAGGTATTCATTTTTGATGAAAAAATTCATTGATTTTAAAGTTGTATGTTTGATTTAAAAATAATTTATATTTTTGTTTTTTTTTTGATTTTATAAATAACGAATAAAACATCCTGATAATACAAAGTAAAATGGTGGGACGTAAAAATGGTAAAATGGTCCAAATTATGGACGTTTAAACAGGTTATCGATGAAATTACAGAGCATCCCTTGTAACGGCATGTAAGTGGATCAAAATTATATAGTTTTTTAGTTTTTAGAAGAAAGTTTTTAATAATTTTAAAATTTAACTTAATTCAACAAATAGTCATAAACCGCATGCATCTATGTGCGTATGCGTGCTTATGAGTACCTGTTTCTCATATGTGTGCATACGTATGTATCAGTTTGTTGTTCTAAAATGTCAACAGTTGCATACTTTTCAAAATTTTTGGGCTTTCTATTTGCATTTTGATACAACCAGACAATGTTGAACTCTGGCTTTCTTTAATTGTAGCATTTAACTACTTGTAACTCCGACCTGAAGATGATCTGAATAGTGTAGAGATCGAAACCGGTCGTCGAAGTATTATTAAATGATTGTGTTTCTTTACTTCATTTAAAATGAACTCACATATGCAACCCATTCAACATTTGAAATGTGTTTTAGTTTTATCGCCGACAGTCACTAAAATCATTCATGATTGTACTTATTTGCCCTCATCTGCGGCAGTAAAGTAAGACTTTATTGTACTGAAAGTAGAATTTTACTTTACCTGCCGCGATTATAAATCAAATTAACCGAGATTGAATGTAAGTGGTCGATGGCAGTAATCGATTATTTATTTGAGTGAACTTAAAATTTATTTACTTTAATTATTAAAAATATTGTACAAAATTTACGTTATTATTAATTAAATCTATGTCAAAAAGTGAAATTCCGTATAGGCCAGGGTAATAAGACAAAAATATACCCTGTTCGTGACACTTCAGCAGCCAGGGTACTGAAGAGTTTTTTAGACAAGTAATACCTATAGGAATAAATTGTAACTATTTCCTGCGTAGGATCTGGCGGCCATTTTTATTTATAAACAATTAACTGTCAAAAAATGACATTTTTTCTTTTTTTTCAAATCAATGGATAACAGTGAAACTTATGATTTTTTTAGTACAAACATCTTTAGTGTAGGAAACAAAGGTTGAACCTTGCAAAATGGACACAAGTCCGGTTTTATTTTTTTTCTGGTATATCAAGGGGTGCTTATTATAAGACTAACTTTTTCTGAAAAAATTTCGCCCCGGAACCTCCCTTTTCACCCCTTTAAAGGGGGTAATTTGTGGTTTTTGCGGAACGTAGCCCTTCCTGTACCTTTTACAAAAAATTTCTTTTATAGAAATATGAAGAGGACTATATTTTCTACGATTTATTTTCGACAGCATCTCTCTATCTTCCACCGTTTAGCGGAAGTGGCGCCCTAAAGTTGACAAGTTTTTAAAAAAGATGTTTTTAAAAAAAATATATTTTTTCCTAACTGTAACGGAAATTAAGAAGAAAACCTGCGGTAATTATTCAAAAATAATTGACTGATTTTTTGGTATAGGTTTCACTTAAGGGTAATTGCCCTTTTTTTAATTACAGGGTGTTACATTTTAAAAAACCCCTTTTCATACCATCTGAACCGTTTATGCTAGAGTAAAAAGACTTTCAGCGATTACCCATGTACTGGTGTTATTTACAAATTTGTATAATGCATCCCCATTTTTTCCCCGAAACCACCAAAAAAAAAAGAAGAATTAATAAATAAAGTGATTTTTTTGGAATCCTTCACACACAATGCCCTTCATTAATATGCTTCATATATCATTTTGTGCAAGTTATTATTACCCATGCATGGACACTAAGCGCGATTTCCGAGTGCAACCCCTGTAGCCAAAAAAAATAAATAAAATGGGGGGTTGAAATTTTTTTTTTGTTTTTTGCTTTTTGATCCATATGGGCATATGCTTCATCAATAGTGCTTTTCAAAAATATACAGGGTGTAACAAAAATACAGGTCATAAATTAAATCACATATTCTGGGACCAAAAATAGTTCGAATGAACCTAACTTACCTTAGTACAAATATGCACACAAAAAAAGTTATAGCCCTTTGAAGTTACAAAATGAAAATCGATTTTTTCGAATATATCGAAAACTATTAGAGATTTTTTATTGAAAATGGACATGTGGCATTCTTATGGCAGGAGCATCTTAAAGAAAAATTATAGTGAAATTTGTGCTCCCCATAAAAATTCTATGGGGGTTTTGTTCCCTTAAACCCCCCAAACTTTTCTGTACGTTCCAATTAAATTATTATTGTGGTACCATTAGTTAAACTCAATATTTTTAAAACTTTTTTGGCTCTCAGTATTTTTTCGATAAGGCAGTTTTTATCGAGTTGCGGCTTCTTTTTTAATATGTTTACATAAAAATTTTATGGGGGTTTTGTTCCTTTAAACCCCCCAAATGTTTGTGTACGCTCCAATTAAACTATTACTGCGATACCATTAGTTAAACAAAATGTTTTTAAAACTTTTTTGCCTCTTTGTATTTTTTCGAGAAGGCAACTTTTATCGAGATATGACTTCTTTTTTAATACGGTTCAAAATATACCTAAAATGTAAATCATACATAAATTTTCATATTATTACCAAGTCTCCATAATCGTACTTAACCATATACAAATATGTGGTGGATTTGAAAAATATTCAAAATATCTCGATAAAAACTGACTTTTCGAAAAAGTACTAAGAGCCAAAAAAGTTTTAAAAATATTTTGTTTAAGTAATGGTACTACAATAATAATTTAATTGGAACGTACACAAAAGTTTGGTGGGGCTTAGAGAAACTAAACCCCCATAAAATTTTTATAGGGTGTCCAAATTTCACTATAATTTTTTCTTAAGATGCTACTGTCATAAGAATGCCATATGTCCATTTTCAATAAAAAATCTTTAATAGTTTTCGATATATTGGAAAAAATCGATTTTCATTTTGTAACTTTAAAGGGTTGTAACTTTTTTTATATACACATTTGTACTAAGGTAAGTTAGGTTCAATCAAACTATTTTTGGTCCCAGAATATGTGATTAAATGACCTGTATTTTCGTTACACCCTGTATATGGTTATTGCAACATCCCTGCGGAAACCACCTCTATACTTGAAAATATACTGCAGAAACTACCCCTATACCTTGGCGAGCATGTTTTTACGATTTTCTCATTACCTATTCATTTTTTTTAAACAAAACTTACACAAGGTTAAAGACCACTATTTACTCTAAAAATTAGGTCCTATTCATTTTTTTAGTTTAAGCAACCGTTACGGCACAGTGGCGCCGTAAACCTCATATATGCTTTGGCGGGCTCCAGTTTTTGTTTTTTTTTTTTTCGTCATTTGTTCGTTTTATTGATAAAGTACTTATGTAAAATAAAACAACACAGTGTAACCTACAAATTATGACTTATGCACATTTTACATTCTTCGCTCCCCAAAGCCACAGTGGTGGCCCAAAATAAATTTTTGCATATTTTCGCCACCTACACGCATTTTATTGCGTTAATGCTACCTTAATAGCACAATATTTACCCTTAGGTGGTCGCTAAGCAGTGGCGGATCCAGGGAGGGGTGATGGGGGTGATCACCTCCCCCTCTCAAACCAAGTGATATTATATTCAAAGATTATAAAAATATTCATTTATTTTTATAGAAATTTAACCAATTGGCACCCCCCTCTTAACGATGCTGGATCCGCCACTGTCGCTAAAGCATAAAAAGTCATTCTTATAAAAATAATATTAATATCATATAAATATTTCTATAAAAATAAATGAATATTTTTATAATCTTCAAATATAATATCACTTGGTTTGAGAGGGGTGGGGTGATCGCCCCCATCACCCCTCCCTGGATCCGCCACTGCTTAGCGACCACTTAGGGGTGAATATTGTGCTATTAAGGTAGCATTAACGCAATAAAATGCGTGTAGGTGGCGAAAATATGAAAAAATTTATTTTGGGCCACCACTGTGGCTTTGGGGAGCAAAGAATGTAAAATGTGCATAGGTCATGATTTGTAGGTTACACTGTGTTGTTTTATTTTACATAAGTACTTTATCAATAAAACGAACAGATGACGAAAAAAAAAAAACAAAAACTGGAGCCCGCCAAAGCATATATGAGGTTTACGGCGCCACTGTGCCGTAACGGTTGCTTAAACGAAAAAAATGAATAGGACCTAATTTTTAGAGTAAATAGTGGTCTTTAACCTTGTATAAGTTTTGTTTAAAAAAAATGAATAGGTAATGAGGATTCCAATTCTTCTTATTAATTCTTTTTTTTTGGGTGGTTTCGGGGAAAAAATGGGGGTGCATTATACAAATTTGTAAATAACACCAGTACATGGGTAATTGCTGAAAGTCTTTTTACTCTAGCATAAACGGTTCAGATGGTATAAAAAGGGGTTTTTTAAAATGTAACACCCTGTAATTAAAAAAAGGGCAATTACCCTTAAGTGAAGCCTATACCAAAAAATCAGTCAATTATTTTTGAATAATTGCCGCAGGATTCCTTCTTAATTTCCGTTACAGTTAGGGAAAAAATATTTTTTTTAAAAACATCTTTTTTAAAAACTTGTCAACTTTAGGGGGCCACCCCCGCTAAACGGTAGAAGATAGAGAGATGCTGTCGGAAATAGATCGTAGAAAATATAGTCCTCTTCATATTTCTATAAAAGAAATTTTTTGTAAAAGGTACAAGAAGGGCTACGTTCTGCAAAAACCACAAATTACCCCCTTTAAAGGGGTGAAAAGGGAGGTTCCGGGGCGAAATTTTTTCAGAAAAAGTTAGTCTTATAATAAGCACCCCTTGATATACCAGAAAAAAAATAAAACCGGACTTGTGTACATTTTGCAAGGTTCAACCTCCGTTTCCTACACTATCTTTGAGATTATAGAGAAAGCTTTATAATGACATATTACAAAGTTTGATATATTCATTTATTGTTAATATAATCGCGAAAAATTCGGAATTGCAAAAATAGTACATTGTTTACCGGGTAGGAAAAGCTTAACATTCCTGGACGACTGTGAAGATTGCTAAGTCGAGGCGCAAGCCGAGACTTAGCAACACAGAGTCCAGGAATGTGGCTTTTCCTACGAGGTAAACATACTATTTTTCCGCAAATCGTTTAAAATTCGACAGATATTGATTGATTTAAAAAAAACGCGATAATTTTATTCCCAAATAAATGGTGCTTTGAAATTCCTAATAAAATTACTTGGGTTACTATGGAAACGTATTGAGGTTGAATTGTCAAACTAACAACTGTACGGAAATATCATTTCCTTACAGTAAGGAAGTCCTGACTTTTTCTTCAAGAAATTTTGACAGGAATGTCAAAATTTCCTGGCGATTTGCTGAAAAAAATATTTTTGCAATAACTGTTGTAAAAATTAGTGTACAGGTTTGAAATTTTTGTCAATTGAGGGTTCTTTGGTGCTTAATATGTGATAAAAATTTCAAAGCGATTCATTCAATTGTTTAAATTTTATTCGAATTGTTTATCTCAGAGATAATTTTTTTGCAATAACATAAGTCAGAAAAAAATGACGTTAGAACCATTCCACAGGTGTCAAATGGAAGAGGATGAGCTATATTTTCAACTTGGTTTAAAAAAAGCGAATAAAAAATGCATTTATTAATAATAAATAAGCAAAAGTATCGTAAATCTTTCCTTATAAACTTTTTGAATAACTTTTTCCAAAAAAATTAACTTTTTTACCCTGTTTTAAGTGCACAACTACCAAGTAATGTTATTTATATCATAATTGATAAAAAATTGTAATAAATATATATAATTTCTTATACAACAAAATAAAAGGTTTATAAGGAAATATTTACGATACTTTTGCTTAATTATTTATTACTAATAAATGCATTTTGTATTCGCTTTTTTTAGACCAAGTTGTAAATATAGCTCATGCTCTTTAATTTGACACCTGTGGAATGGTTCTAACGTCATTTTTTCCTGACTTATGTTATTGCAAAAAAATGCTCTCTGGGATAAACAATTTGAATAAAATTTAAACAATTTAATGAATCGCTTTGAAATTTTTATCACATATTAAACACCAAAGAACCCTATGACAAAAATTTCAAAGCTGTACATTAATTTTTACAATAGATATTGCGAAATTATTTTTATTGCAATTCCGACCTTTTTCCGCAATTATATTAACAATAAATGAGTATATCAAACTTTTTAATACGTAATTTTAAAGCTTTTTCCATAATCTCAAAGATATTTGTACTGAAAAAACCATAAGTTTCACTGCTTGCCATTGATTTGAAAAAAAAAGGGAAAAATGCAATTTTTTGACACTTAATTGTTTATAAATAAAAATGGCCGCCAGATCCTACGCAGGAAATAGTTACAATTTGCTCTTACAGGTATTACCTGTCGAAAAAACGCTTCAGTACCCTGGCTGCTCGAGTGTCATGGAAAAAACCTTATTACCCTGGACTAGTAGTATTTTGTTATTATTATATTCATATAAAATAAATCAAAATTTTACCGTCATTTAAAAAAAAACAGTAAATCCTGTATAAAACGTATATTAAAAAAAAACCCTCAAAAGGCCAACATCAAATTCACATAACTAGTTTTCGACTGGTTTACCAGTCATCATCAGTGCTTACGTGCAATGTACATGCTAACCACCAAGATAGTATTATACAAAAATATGTGGGTCAAAGCCCAGTAAAAGTAGTCCGTCAAGGAAACATAGGTATAAAATGCTATATGCTATAAGTTTCACCAGGTGCATTGGTGCGCCCATTTCTATTAAAATTGACCACGGATTTATCCAGCTTACATAATCAAATGCCTTTTGGTAGTCAACGAAGCATATAACTTGAAATTCTCTAGACTTTTTAATGAGTTGTCTCAGGTTCAGGATTTGTTCCTGAGGTATTTGGTAATGTAGATAGGTTTTTAATCTGTTTTTGATGATATGTAACAAGATTTTACTAGCATGTGTTATTAGTGACAGTGTGCGGTAGTTTTCACATCTGGTAATAGTTCCTTTTTTGTGTAGTGGGATATAAATTGAGGTACACCAATCAGATGGCCATTTTCCTGAATTCCAAACAGCGACACAGATAGAATGGATGACATGTAATCCTTTGTCACCTAGTAACTGTAGTATTTCACATGGTATTGAATCAATCAAAAGGATAGCCAGACGGAGATGGGCATGACACATGGGAATATGACATGGACGTTTACAATCTCTTTGTAGATTTTAAACAAGCCTATGATTCAATAGATAGAACAATTCTACCTAATATATTGGAAGAATTTGGCATACCATCAAAATCAATACGACTAGTGCAAATGACAATGACAGAAACAGAAGCACAGGTATGTATTCAAGGACAGATCACTGATGCGTTTACGATAACGCAAGGACTGAAACAAGGCGACGGACTGGCTCCAACGCTTTTTAATCTTGTTCTTGAATATGTAATTAGACGGTTGACGGTGAGTGGAAATAACATACTTACAAACAAATCTACCCAATTAGCAGCACACGCGGATGATATAAACATAATGAGCAGAACAATGAATGCAGCGAAAGAAACCTACGTTGAGTTGAAACAGAGTGCAGAAGCAGTAGAGCTAGCAATAAACACAAATAAAACAAAACTACTCATACAAACCAGATCAAATAGACCGGCGCAATAACACGTACCTATTCACGTACCTAGGAATGGATCTGGTTGCAAGCAATGAAGAAGAACCGGAAATAAATAGAAGGCTTGTGCTGGAAAATAAAGCCTATTTCGCGATGGGCCACATATTCAAATCGCGAGACGTACACCGGAAAACAAAACTCCGGGTATATAAAACAATAATCAGGCCCATAGTAAGTTATGGCTGCGAAACATGGGTGGTGACACAGAAATCTGCCAATGCATTAGATGTGTTTGAAAGAAAAGTATTACGTAGGATACTGGGCCCAATAAGTGAAAATAACAACTGGCGAATTAGGTATAATAGAGAAATATACGAGCAATATAGCGAACCAACTCTAACACA
Organism: Diabrotica virgifera virgifera; assembly: GCF_917563875.1. Lineage (NCBI taxonomy): Eukaryota > Metazoa > Arthropoda > Insecta > Coleoptera > Chrysomelidae > Diabrotica > Diabrotica virgifera. Next base: position 184,588,227 of record NC_065451.1, read on the forward strand.
ACACACTAAACTGCAGAGATTACGGTGGGCAGGGCACGTGGTCCGCATGCATGAGAATAGAATCCCCAGAAAATTGCTGAATGCAAGAATGCAGGGAAGAAGACCTGTTGGAAGACCTAAAAAGAGATGGGAAGACGAAGTCGATGAGGATGCCAGGAACTTCCTGGGAACGCGTTCATGGAAAAAAACAGCGGTAAATCGAAATGATTGGAGAAGCTTATTGAAGGAGGCCAAGGCTCGATTTGGGCTGTAGTGCCATTGGATGGATGGATGGGCAGGACACATAGCCAGAATGAGAGATGGGCAATGGACAGAGAGATTATTGGAATGGAGACCAAGAGAAAATAAGAGAAGCGTGGTTGACCGCTTACAAGGTGGACTAACGATTTAAGAAGGCTTTAAGAAGATCTAAGAGGAGGCCTATGTTCAGCAGTGGACTTTTGAGGCTGGATGAGGGATGGGCAAGACTAGACGGGACGAGTTCAGGAACGACTAGATTAGGGAAAGGGCCGGGGACACTACAGTCTCAAAAAAATTTAAAAACATAGACAGCAATAGTTTGGCTACGTTAAACGTAGAAATAATAAACTATGTGGGACGGAGGATAGAGCTGTTAGTAGTTGATAGAAATAGAGGCACAGGAAAAAAATGAGGAAAAGCTGGAAGGACTGTCATCATTCTCTTTGCCTTATCCTTATGCGGGGTCGGCTTCCCTAATTGCATTTCTCCACACAATTCTATCTTGGGTCATATTAATATTAATCCCCTTTACCAACATGTCCTGCGTTATCGTCTTCCCCCAGGTCTTCTTTGGTCTTCCTCTCCTACTCCTTCCAGGAATCTGCACTTCAGCTATTCTTCGTATTGGGTGATTAACGTCTCGACGTTGAACATGACCAAACCATCTTAACCTATGCTCTCTCATTTTGGCATCAATTGGTGCCACACCTAGACTTCCCCTAATATACTCATTTCTAATTTTATTCTTCTTTGTCACTCTACTCATCCATCTAAGCATTCTCATTTCCGCCACATGCATTCATTGTTCCTCTTTCTTTTTCACTGTCCAACATTCATTTCCGTACATCATAGCCGGTCTTATGGCTGTTGTATAGAATTTTCCCTTCAGCTGCATTGGAATTTTTCTGTCACACAACACAGCACTCGTTTCTTTCCACTTCATCCATCCAGCCCTAATTCTACTGCATGCATCTCCATCGATTTCTCCATTACTCTGTAATACCGATCCCAGGTACTTAAAACTATTGCTTTTTTACAATCAGTTCACCATCCAAAGATACCATTTTATTTGTAGTAACTCCATCTTTAAATGAACATTCCAAATACTCTGTTTTTGTCCTACTAAGTTTTAAACCTTTTTCCTCCAGAGCTTGCCTCCACTGTTCCAGTTTTTGTCCTAATTCTCTTTCACTATTTCCTACTAACACGACATCATCAGCATACATTAAGCACCATGGAATGTTACCCTGTAGTTTCGCTGTTATCTGGTCCAAAACTAATGAGAATAAATACGGACTAAGCACCGAGCCTTGGTGCAATCCTACTTTCACATGAAATTTATCAGTCTCTCCCACACCTGTCCTAACACTAGTCTTTACTCCCTCATACATATCCCTCACAATCTTTACATATTCACCAGGGACTCCTTTCTTATTGAGTGCCCACCAGAGCCAATACATCTTTTCAATATGATGCAAGTCTTCGAAATGCCGTCCCCTAAATATTATTGAAACTTAATACTAGTATTTATTTTTATTAAATGAAAATACACAAAATGAATGAAAACTTTTATTTTAAAACCAAAACATACTTAAAATTAAATGAAATATGTATTAACATTAAATAACATTTATGAAAATTACAATTTTATCCTTTTGATTTTAATTTTGGCAAACTCGTCAATCAGATTGGTGTAGTCTAAAGTAGCAGCTAGTGAGGACTCTATTGAAATAAGTGCTAATTTTTTTTAGTTTTGTTTGTCTTAAATAGCTTCGTAAATAGTTTTTAATCATTTTTAGTTTTGAAAAACTTCTTTGCCCAAGTTACCGAGACAGAGAGTGTTAATAAAATTCTTAGGGCCAGTACTTTCTGCACCTCGCATGACAAAATTCCTCTAACCGGGGTTTAATCGGGACAGATAATACCGGCCCTTAGTGATACAACTATATTTAGGTATAAAGAAATTAGGTTATTTTGGCACAAATAGTTCAAAAGCTCTAAAGGTTTCATGGAGTATGGTATCCAGAGGCGTGCGGTCCATGGAAGCGGGGAAGCACCGCTTCCCTATTATATACTTCGATATAACAAAATATATTATTAACTAATATTTAATTATCAAAAATTTTCCCCAATCTCAGTAATCTACATATTATTACCCAGGCAATAGGCATTGAAAAATATTAAAAATTAATCGCATAGGAAGGAACTCAATATGCACTATGCACACAATTCAACTATTCGGTCCACCCCTGACAGAAGCGCATCTCAAAATCGCCGCTTGTCATGCAGTTGTCCCGTATAAAAATTGGTCAGGGTTCAATGACGTCACCCCCTAGTCGCGCGAATTTTGATACCCTGCAGAAGCGATCGTTCGATCGCCTTCCAAGAGTGGGATGCTCTGACTGTTACTGCTTCTAAGGGGTGCTTAGGTACATACATTCGCTTAAAGAATATTTCGATTTAAATTTTTTGCAGAGATTTTTCCTTTTACTGATCTTTTATTTGACATTTTACAGATGAAGTCAATTGACATTGCATTTTGTATAAGACAAATTGATGACTTTATTAATACGATAATTAAAAAACGAGAGCAGTTTAAAAATAGTTGGGATAAAAGAAAGAAGATTGATAATGTCGACAACAGAGAGACCTTTTGATAACATTCTACAAAAAATGAATTTTCGCTTTCAAAATTTTAACGAATTAAAATTTGTAAAATTATATAATATATTCTTATTTAATATTTCTAATTATAATTTATCAAAATTTCCCACAGAGGAATTTATTTCACTACGATTAAATAATGAAAATATTTTGACATGCCAGCTTTGCATTATAAGTTAAGTGTTGTTTATGAAACAAATCACATTAGTGATAAATATATACTCAGAAATCTGGGTATTTCTTATAACTACTGGTTTAAAAAAGTCCCTGTGTGAAGTGTTCAAATTGTGTGAATTACTACAAACTATCCCAGTCACAAGTGCATCAGTTGAACGAAGTTTTTCAGTATTAAAATGCATTAAAAGTTTTACAAGAAATTCAACAAGCGAAGACAGACTTTACAAGTCCATTGAAAAAGACCGAATTCAACAATTATCAGAAGTTGATAGGAGAATAGAACTCAAGTATAAATAAGTGTCATATTGTTGAAAGTTGTGTGTTGTGGAAAATGCCTCGGAATTAAAAAAAACATTTAAATAGATCTCTTCTTTAGGAAACGAAGCCCGGAGCGAGGACTTAAGGCCCGAGCAAGCAATACAGATCAATGATAGGTCGCTATAGTCACTAGAAATAGCGGCAATAGAGTGCCTCACGCATAGATCGGGGTAGGATTTAGTATGTGACTCCTTGTACCCAGGACGTCTCACATAAGCACTTTGCTGATAGAGAGCCCCTATAGCGCATCAGATTGTTATCAGGTGGGAAGTGGCTCGACCCTCACCCTTAAGAAAATATTTCTATATCCTCATTGAATCGCTTCCCCTTTAGAAAAAGTCACCACACGCCACTGATGGTATCATTTTTGGGATAAAGCATGCAATAATTCTTCTAGAAAATCATTTGCCTCTATATCCGATTCTTTTTCTATGAAAAGTATTGAATGAAGATTTTCTAGTATTTTATCATCTTTCCCTTTTCTTATATTTCCCTCAATTTAAAAATATTATATAAAAATTTAAAATTTTTATTATGAGTTTCTAAAAGCGAAAATCGATCAATCAAAGAATTAAAGGCAATGTCTAAAATATAGATGAAAAAATTTACTTTAAATAATTGATCTTCCTCTGTTGAGAGCTGATCCACAGATCAAATTGACGCATTTTTCTCTTTCCTCAATATTCATTTTCAGCAGGAAATTCGGAACTTATATTTACAAGATGTTCTGCAATTTCATTATCAGTAATTTTCTTTTGGTCATAGCCAAATTGTCAGTAAATTTTCATTTTTTCCATAGTTTCTGACGACATTTTTACACAATCTGACAAATTTATAGTTACATGTTGCAACGTTTTCGAGACTGAATTAAATCAAATAAAATATCATGCCAAAGAACTGCACGGCATATAAATTTATAATTTTTAATATTTTTTACTAATCCTAGTGCTTTGACTTTAGTTTCTGAATCATTGTTGACGTCTTCTAATATTTCGAATAAGGCATTATATATTTCACAAAATTGAAATCTTAGAGGTTTCAATGCATCTATTCAACTTAACCATCTAGTAGTACTCAACGGTTTTAGTGTTAGTTGTGCAACATGTTTTTTCAGAACTTCCCAACGCTTTGTAAAACCAGAAAAAAGTGTACAGTTCTTGTATAATACAAAAAAGGTTGTTGTTTCTGTAGAAGAAGACGCTGCATCATTTATGACTAAGGTGGCATGCACAGGGCACGTAAAACGCCCTCGGATATTTTTCAAATATTCTGTTTTGCACACCCTTTCTTATTCCTTTCATATTAACCCCGTTATCATAGCTTTGTCCTCTGAGCCGTTTTAAATCAAGAACTAATTTTTCCAAATTTGTCAAAATAAGTTCTGTACCTTCACCGGTTAAATATTTTCGGCTGACACTTAGTCCTATACCTATATATTTTTAATTATTGAATTGCTCAATTATTTGTATTTTGATTTTACTGGTTATGCCGCCCCTCTTGTGATGCCGCCTGATGCGGCTGCCTCACCGCATCATAGCACCGCACGGCCCTGGTGCCCACCACAGAATCTCTCGAGGAACTCTATCATATGCTTTCTCAAGATCAATGAATACGATATGAGAGTTTGTTTCTTTACTCCTGTATTTTTCCATCAACTGCCTTATAATGAAAATTGCATCTGTTGTTGATCTGCCCTGCATAAAGCCAAATTGATTCTCGGATATTTCGGTGTCTTCACGTATCCGTCTATCAATTACTCTTTCCCATATTTTCATGGTGTGGCTAAGCAGTTTTATATCTCCCTTGTTTTTGTAGACAGGTATTAGTATACTGCTTCTCCATTCGTCTGGCATTTGTCCAACTTCCATAATTCTATTGGAAAAGCTGGAAGGACTGTGTGGTAGAGGAATTGAGAGAAAGGTTAGGTAAATAAGACACGATGGACACAAATGAATGGCGAAAAAGAGTAGAGTAAGGAATAGCGTCCCCTGGAAAGTGAAAAGCTGAGGAAGAAGAAGTATAAAGTATAATAAAACCAACTTTTGAGTTTTTTTTTTAAATATTTTATTACCATTAAAATTTGTAAATACTCCTTGGAGGTACTTGATTAGAAATATATTCCCAAACAATTTTCATCTCTGTTTCATAATGGAGTAATCTAAATAAGAAAGGTTTAATTTCAACGTTGGTGGATTTTCTAAGAATAGCATAGAAATTCTCGTCCGATAACATCAAAAATTCGATATCTGTGTGACTATAATTGAGTTTTTTGAAGAGAATGCCAGTTATGAACGCATCGTCTACCCATAAAAAGGAATTTGATCTTTGTGCTTCTTTATATAGACTAAATATCACTTCTGGTGTATAAATAATAAAGCAACCAATACAGTACGGTGGATAGACTGCTTCTGGATACTCACTATATGTTACCACCCATTTGGAATTGCTTCTTTCTACAGGACTGCCAGTTTTCCTAAAACAGTATATGGTTGGTCTATCACTGGAAGGACTCAAATCATAAGTGAGGAAATTTTCCATACTTGGCCAGTTGATGAAGACGTCATCATCGGTTTTTATTAAAAATTTTGCTTGCGGACAATGGTAAACAAAGTATTTAAGAACCATTACATGCTTGTAAGTTAGGTTCTTGTAAGTGTCTCTAAAATTACCTTGTACGATATCACCAAATAACAAACTTTCTACTTCTAAATCTTTCTGCTGTTTTGGAGAACCCGGATCTCCTAACATAAATAACAATTTTTTATTTTTTTCCACCTGCCCCCATGTACTTCTTATTGTATGCCTTTTTTTGACATTGGAAGTTGCAGAAAATACTAGTATAAGCGCTAACAGTGGAGTATTTTCATGGCACACTTGATTCATTACAGAAAACTTAAAGCTGATGTTCAAGAGACGGTAGTAATCATCAACTGAACCTAGAAAAGTCACTGGTTTGGATGAGTTACAACAAATGTTGTCTTTCAGTTTTGAGCCTTCAAATATTATAAAAATAATTGTCATTTCCAATATGCTTACTCCTATTAATATTAACTTTGATCTATTGCTAAGCATAATTGGTTGTCAACCTAAAACATAAAAAAGAGAGATGTAATTATTGTTTCTCGTTGATGTGATTAATTCATTCTCGTGGCCCCGAGAAGAAGCACCACGGAGCAGAGGACACCCACCAACTAGATGGACCGACGATCTGAAGCATGTTATCGGCAACTGGATGCTAGCCGTACAAAACAGAGACATATGGAAAGAGCTGAGGGAGACATATGCCCAGCAGTGGACCCGTACGGGTTGATGATGATGAATGATTGTTACGTTTGGAATGTCTACGAGTTACTTTAAGCAAAACCCTATAATAGTTTATACAAACTCACCGGCAAAATTATCCGCTCAACTTGTATTTCTTTCAATTTGCAGAAACTATCAATCTTGGAGCACACTTTATGAAAGATACGGTGAAAACCACCTTTAATGGAAATAAAACAATAAGAGTATTAAAAAAAGTCGTTTATCAAAGGATGCCTAGTCTAATTTAACAAAACTATGAGTATTAATAATGAATGTTTCCGCCTCTGTTGTACAGGATTTATAATATAGTAGCATCCAAAAAATAATAGTAATCCATATCGATTTAATTTTTAAAAGTCTCAAACAAATATTATTTACATGTACTGTTTACATTACGTAAATAGGTGACATTGTTTCTGCAATGTAGGCCACTCGTTTTGAAAACAACGGAGTCAGCAATCATGTTACTATTAGTATTTTCATAGTCACATTCAAGTATGAAATCATAACAAACAATTGGGATTTATTTATAGATACGTAGTAAGTAAATAAAGGGTTTATTTATTATTCAGAAACCGACGTGGTTAGAGTACAGACATTATCCATCCCGACACCAACTAGTTACTGTCGAACATAGGGTTCTAAATAAATTTATTTCGGTAATTAGTGTTTCAACTAGTCAACCCATCATCGGGGGTAACAACTCCCCGTACCACCATACTTCAATACCACCATACTTGCCCTTACGAATTCTTGGAGTCGGTTCGGCTTTCCATTCACGATATTCTGGATATCCAATGTTGCATATTATGCCACTCCTCTTCCGTACCCGTATTGAGCTTTCCGAAAGATGTAGGGGCTGGTGCTCTTGCTCTTATCCATTTTTTGAGGTTGTCCCAAGTGTGTTCAATTGTGATAAGATCGGGATTGGGTGCTGGGCATGGTAAGATTTAAATCTCGACTCCTTTAAGGTACTTACGGGTGAATCTTCTGGTATGGGAACGTGTATTGGCGTGCATTAATCTAAAGGTTTCACCAATGAACGATGCAAAAGGCATGACATGGTCTTGGAGAACTTTTCTCACATATCTATTAGTCTAGGCGCCAAATAGAGGCCACCGTGTCCTTTTCAATTCTGATTGACAAACTCAACGGTTTCTTATGGATTTTTGGCTGCTGATTACGAATTTCGAGGGTGGATTTTGATCCGAGTGGTCAAAAATTTGTTATAAACAATTTAATTGTTTATAAATTGTTTATAAAGCTCTGGCTCATAGACTAAAAGAGATAAAAAAAGTTTTAAATAAAATTTGTTACTTAATAAAAAACGAAGAAAAAATCGTTTACTAAACTTAAATCCAACAATTAGAACTCAAGATATTGTAAAATTAGTGCGCAATGCAAATTGCAAATTGCAAAATAAGTATTTTTCGAAGCTTTATCGATCGTAACTCGGCTTCTACGCATGTAAATGAACCTTAGAAGGTCTCGTTTTAAATATTAGTTCATAAGCTTTCAAAAAAAGTCTGTTAGATTACTTTATCTTCATTTGTTTTAAAGTTATGCCCGTTTGAAGTTATAATTTTCTTAAAAACATGTACATTAATTTGTTTATAAGGGTTTCAAGCAAATTTGAGCTAAAAACATTTATACTTTAATTAACAATAATAATAGAAGAACTTCAAAGGAACAATTTGAGCTTGAGAAAATGTTCGTAAGTTTATTTTTGGCCAATATATCGATATTTAAATGGCGCGCTATGATGCGCAAGATCAGCTCACTGCGTAAAGTTTCACGCGCTAACTTCTCGATGCTAATTATAATTTCTATGTATACATACATACGTTACCTTCATTTTTCATTTTTGAAGATCCTAATAAACTCATAAAATTTTATCATATAGTTCTTATAATTAAATCATCATACTGTACCTCGTATCACTTTTCATTCTATATACTTTGTCTTCAATTTTTTGTACTAAATGAGAAAAAAAACATTAAAAACTAATATTTAAGAAGTATAACTAAAAAGTTAGTTGATATTATTTATTAATACTATTTTTACAAACATTTCTTTTCATGCATCTGCATAGAGATATACAGAGAATCTCAGCTTTTTTACGTCTGCATAAGTTCTTAGAGAAATTTAAACAGTTACATGGTGGTACTAAGTCTATTCTTGTAGGCAGTAAAACTAAAACTTTTTGAGGCTTCAGAGTCTAATTATCTAAATGATATCCATATAAAGTGAATCTAGTTCTTTTGCATCATCATCAAGGCCCGTCAACTGTGTGTATGCCGCCACATCATAAATGCTCGTTTTATATGCAATGATGATGCTGCAAAAGAACTCGATCCATTTTTATATGGATATCACATATTGGCTCATTTGCATGCGTAGAAGCCAAGTTACGATCGATAAAGCGTCGAAGAATACATACTTACTTGACTGTGAGCCGATCTTGCGCCTCATAGCGCGCCATTAAAATATCGATATCTTGGACAAAAATAAACTTACGAACATTTTCGTAAGCTCAAATTGTTCCTTTTGAGTTCTTCTATCATTATTGTTAATTAAAGTATAAATGTTTATAGCTCAAATTTGCTTGAAACCCTTATAAACAAATTAATGTACAATTTTTTTAAGAAAATTATAACTTCAAACGGGTATAAGTTTATAACAAATGAAGATAAAGTAATTTAATAAATTTTGTTTAAAAGCCTATTAATTAAGCTCTAAAACGATACCTTTTGTGCAAATACGCAAAAGCCGAGTTACGATCGATAAAGCTTCGAAAAATACTTATTTTGCAATTTACAATTTGCATTGTGCACTAATTTTACAATATCTTAAGTTTTAATTATGCGATTTAAGTTTAGTAAACGTTTTTTCTTTGTTTTTTTTTATTAAGAAACAAATTTTATTTGAAACATTTTTTTATCTCTTTTAGTTTATGAGCTAGAGCCTTATAAAGAATTAAATTGTTTATAACAATTTTTTGACCACTCGGATCTAAATCCACCCTCGAAATTTGTAATTAGCAGCCAAAAATCTATAAGAAACCGTTGAGTTTGTCCATCAGAATTGAAAAGGACACGGTGGCCCCTCTGACGTTTAGACTACATTGAACACAACAAGATCCGTACGAGCTTTGTAAGAGATACTTCCCCAAATCATTATTGATCCTCCTCGGTAAGCCACTGTTTCGGTTATAGTGCATTAAGCAAAACTTTCATTTGACGTTAACGTCTATCTTGACTTCTCAGGGCTATTCTGCCCTAATCTAAGAACAGTATGTTCTTCCATTCAGCCACAGTCAGCATATTCTCATCATGGCCTATTTTACCACTAGGCCCGTGAGGCACCTGCCTCGGGCCCGCATTTTAATGGGGCCCGGAAAGGACACCAAAAAATTTCTTTTTTATTGTAATAACAAAATAAATTTTCAAAATTCTTTCATTTTACGAGCAGTAAATTATAGCTGATGACTCCACTGTTGATTTTCCAGCGACTTCACTTATTGATGATATCAATATATCATATATAGTGAATCAATATATTGATAAAATTAGTGAATGTGTTACACAACTTAATAAGAATAAAACCAGATATTTGTGATTTTTTATAAAAAAGCTAAGCGGAAAAAATTCTTTGCGAGTGGTTACTGTACAGTCATAAATTAGTATGCTAAAACTAGACCCAAACCCAATGTTCAGAAAAAAGTCACACCATTTTGAGCGTCGGGTTTGGGTGCGAGAAATCGGTAAATTCGTTGTTTTTAACGATTTTCGTCAATATTTCTAAAACTATGCGGTTTAGCATGAACAACTATCTATACAAAAATGTTCTACACTATATTTGAAATAAAAAAGGTCCTACGCATCATTCTTCTAAAATGAACGGTTCCAAAGTTACGGAGGTAGTATAGTATAATTGGTCCAAAAAAGGCCTAACTCTAGACATCCAAAGTAAAAGTTTTCCTCCAACACCAAATTGTTCTACATGGTCCACATATTGTTCAGTAAAAAGTTACACCATTTTGAGCGTCAGGTTTGGGGGAAGATGGGGGAAAAGTTGGTAAATTAGTAGCATTTTTAGGTTTTTCGTCAATATTTCTAAAACTATGCTTTAGCGTAAACAATGTTCTATACAAAAATGTTTTACATAGAATTTAAAACAAAAAAGGTCCAATACATAATTATTATAAAATCAACGGTTCCAGAGTTACGGAGGGGAAAATTGGAGGTTTTCGATACTTTTTATATTTTTTGGGCAAGTTATATTATTACTGATTAAAGAAATTTTCTTTAACAGGATTGTGTTTTCTAAATAAAATTTGCTATTTCAATGGCCGATGGTATGTTAGTGATAAGCCCTTGAAAAACGTCAACTTCCCCATCCAAAATCATCATCAATTGCCCAAGTAGTATAAAAAGTTTCAAAAACCTCCAGTTTTCACCCTCCGTAACTCCGAAACCGTTGATTTTATAGTAATTATGTATTGAACATTTTTTGTTAACTTTAAATTTTATGTAGAACATCTGTGTATACAACATTGTTTACCCTAAAGCATAGTTTTAGAAATATTGACGAAAAACGTAAAAAAACTACTAATTTACCGACTTTTCCCCCATCTCACCCCCAAACCGGACGCTCAAAATGGTGTAACTTTTTACTGAACAATATGTGGACCATATAGAACAATTTGGTGTTGCGAGGAAAACTTTTACTTTGGATGTCTGGGTTAGGCCTTTTTTGGACCAATTATACTATGTATCCGTATGTTATCCGTAACTTTGGAACCGTTCATTTTAGAAGGAATATTATTTATAGGACCTATTTTATTTCACATTTAATGTAGAACAATTTTGTATAGAATGTTGTTCATGCTAAACCGCATACTTTTAGAAATATTGACGAAAAACCTAAAAAACTACGAATTTACCGATTTCTCCCCCCTCTCCCCCCCACCTCAAACCAGACGCTCAAAATGGTGTGACTTTTTTTTTAACATTATGTGGACCATATAGAACAATTTAGTGTTGGAGGATAACTTTCACTTTGGATGTCTGGATTTTCGGATTTCCACGAAAATTAATGTTCTTCTAATTTTCGAGCATGATAATGTTCAGCGTGAGCGATATTCTGAACATATTTCATCAATTGGTACGTTAGTCAAGAGAAGTAGTGCAGCAGGACAAATAATAACATTAATGGAAAAAGTTATTTAGAAAAAAAGGAACATTAGAGAAATGTTCTTCAACGAATAATAGCAACCATTAAATTTTTGTCCAAGAATGGTCTATCCTGTAATGGTTTAACAACCAAATTATTTACAAAAGGAAATGACATAAATATACCATGTGTCGAATTTAAGACGAAGACAGCCCTACATTTTGGCTATCAAAATTAATACAGATTTGAAGTTTTGCACAATCATACAGGTTGAATGTTCACCTTCTTTAAGATACTCAGCTTAAATTTAAATTTTAAACGCAGCCTACTGTGACTCTACAAACTGGGTAAATATTCAATATTTTGCTTCACGTTTGAGGTATTGGAAAAAGTCATTTGAAAAAGTTGTTTCAAATATTATTCTAATCCTAGATACTAAATTAATTGTAGTCAGGAACCTACTACTTAAAATTGGCATCTCGGGACAGCTGAGATGAATTTTAGGGTCCTCACTACAAATACTGAAAAAAGTAAAAGTGTGAATTTTGTAATGCTGTTTGGTGTGTGGAGTTAAAATAAAATTTGGAAGTACTTTTTAAAATAACTTTTTACTATATCTCTAACGCAAAGAAAAATATAGAAAATTTACCATGTTTGTGGATTCGCAGTAGGCCGTGATTAAAATTTAAATTTCAGTTGAGTATCTTCAAAAATGTGAATCTTCAACCTGTATGGCTTGTTAGCGGAAATATGGAGCTGACTTCATCTTAAATGCGATACACTGTATTTAAACAATGTTTAATTGTTAAGATATAAATTTTTGTTAATGTTAATAAAAATTCAAATTTTTGATGCATCTATACTTCTACTAAAAAATTAAGGCATTTAAAATTTATTATTATTATTAAATCATATTTAGGGCCGAAAAATTGTGTAGTGCCTCGGTCCAGATTTGAAGTAAAATAGGCTCTGATTCTCATATAACGCCCATAACAGGCGGGCGATTGTGGCCAGCCACTCTGTGGATCCACAAAAGTATTTTACCGTGGGTTCTTATGAGTGACGGCCACTCTACATAAGAACCCACGGTAAATCATTGGGAACTATTGTCCAAGTAAAAAATACTGTGGAATAGCATTAAGCCGGTGAAATATGATATTCTTCAAATATAGATATTAGGTCAAACGTTTAAGAAGCGGCCCTTTGAAGCATCTGTGTTTTTACGGTCAGACCTCCCGCATATCTATTCACAAGTTTCGTGCAAAATCTTAGTTTTAGTTCGGTAGCTAGCAGTGTGTTAGTACTGGAGTGTACGTGTGTTAAGTGATACGAGTGTTTTGTTGCTGTAATTATTTTGAATATTGGTTTAGTATTTCGTTTGGAGAGTGTCAAGTGTTAATTATTGTAATTTAATTAATGTGAATAGTGATGTGGCGCCCGTGGGATAATGTAAGTATTGCGTACGATAACGCTGATATTGTAAAAATTGCCAGTGCTAGTGTGAATGTAATTACTAAAAAAAAGAGCTCGTAAAGAAGATTCGAATGCATTTAAATGCAGAAACAGAGCAAGTATGTTTGAATGTATACAAAAATCTACGTACAAAATTCGGCTTCGATGAAACACTATTGGCACAAGCCACCTCTGATTTAACAGAAATTCCACTTTCTAATGTATATAAAATAGTTAAAAACGAACCCTATCATCGCAAGAAACGATGTGACTACAAATTTTCAAGACCTTTAAATCCTTCACTCGTAAAACTATTCAAAACAACAATATACGACTGCTACAAAAGCAATGAAATACCTACAATAGAAATAATAAGAAAGAAATTGGAAACAACCGGTCGAAATATGAACTGCTGTGAGAAAACTCTTCAAAATTGGATAAAAAAATGGGCTTTAAGTTAAAAAAAAAATAAATAAACGTCAAGCAATTATGGAAAGCCAAAGAATAGTCAACAGACGTAATATGTACCTAGAAGAAATTACTAAATATAGGCAAGAAAATAGGAGAATTTATTATTTAGATGAAACTTGGTATGATACCCACGATACAGTTAAGAAAGGATGGACAGATGGTTCAAGCATGTGCATACCAGAAATGCCTGCAAATAAAAGCTCGCGGCTAATTATTGTACATTGCGGAGGAAGTGAGGGATGGGTTCCGAATGCTTTAAAATTATGTGGGAAGAAAATGGAAGATTGTAACGTTGACTACCACAAGAATATGGAAGCTGATATTTTTGAAGATTGGTTTGAAAACTCGCTGATCCCAAACTTGGAGAAAAACAGCGTAATAGCGCTTGACAACGGTTCCTATCATTCCCGACAGCTCACTAAAATACCAAATACATCTTCAAAGCTGACCTGCAAAATTTTTTAATGGAAAATTATTTGTATTTCGAAGATTTTTACACAAAAAAACAACTTATTGAAGTTCTACACACGAAGCAATTTAGAAAATTATACGCTCTAGAGAGTATTGCCGGAAAGCATCATCATCATCAATGGTGCTACAGCCCTATGAAAGAGCCTCGACCTTCCCAAGTCTATTACGCCAGTCAGTCCTATCCATTGCCAACCGTTGCCAGTTTGCTACGCCTATTTTTCTCCCATCCTCATCTACACCATCTTTCCATCTAAGTTTTGGCCTACCCCTATTTCTACTTCCCACAGGTTGTGACATAAGGATTCTTCTAGGAGGGTTGTTATGCTGTGATCTTGCTAGATGTCCTGCATATCTTAGTCGTCCTATTCTTATAAGAGATACTACGTCTTTTCCACCAAATATATGTTTATATCTGTGGTATACCTCGTAGTTGTACCTCCTCCTCCAAATACCATTTTCACAGATGCCACCGAATATGCCTCTCAGGATCCTTCGTTCAAATATAAGCAGAAGGTTTTCATCTGCCTTGGAGATGCCGAAAAGCATGGACACACTATATTGAGACTTCCCCCCTACTTTTGTGTTTTCAATCCTATTGAGTTAATTTGGGGACAATTAAAACCAAGTATAAGGCATTCAAATACATTTCCTAAATTTGACAAAAAGGTAAGTGAGATAATTAAAAAAGAAGTAGCCAATATGACCAAAGTAGACTGGCAGAAAAGAATTGCCAAAGTGATCAAAGTAGAAGAATATTATAAGAAGATTGGGCACTTCCACATTAATGGTGGAAATAAATTTATTATTGAATTGGGCGATGATAGTGACGAAGAAAATACGGAAGAAGGAGAAAATGAGTTAAGTGTATCAGTATTTTAATTGTTGTGTTGTGCAATTCATTTTCCAAGCATAAGTGTACTAATGAAAAGACTCGGTTAAAAAAATATTTTTAGATTTTGTATTTTTAATAAAAAAAGAGCGGGGACATGCTTGCATTTTGTGCTGAATTTTAAAAGTTTTGAACTGTATACCTAAAGTAATTTTAGATCTAACTGTGTTTTTATAAAGTTCTTTTAGTATCAGTAATTCTAACAATAACAAGATTAATTATAAAAGCTATTCTATATCAGTTATTAATGCAAGCATGCGGTAAGGTTAAATGTTATTAAAAAATTAATAAAATTAATTTTAACACAATATTATGTCCTGCTTTAACGGTATTTACCTAAGTATAAATAAATATTTTTAACTACATATTTAATTACCAGAAAACACCAGCTGCCGGCCTAATATTAAAGAAGAACAACCCAAAGCTACAATAATCTTACCCATTACACTATATAGATTGCTTGAACAATACTTTTGTGGATCCACGGCGCAGCGCTGCAGCGTGGTCCGTTTGGTTTGGCTCTAAAGACAAAGTCTAGCTCTACGGCAGGGGTGGGCAAAAGGCGGCCCGTGGGCCGCATCCGGCCCTTTTACTTACTTTATCCGGCCCGTTGAAAAATCCCGCAAGCTTTTTTTAAGAGCAAAGGCGCAATGCTTTTTAAATGCATTAATTTTTTTTCGAATCCTGAGAAAATTATACTGCCAAGGGCCGAAAGTCCCTGAAAACTTCTACAATGCTTATTTTAGTAAGTCGCAGGGGTGAACAAAAAAGAAAAAAAATTAGTGTGATTTTTAGTTTCAAATATCTCATTCCAAAGAAACTTTTTGTTTATTCTAAGGGACTTTTGGCCCTTGGCCATAATGTAATCTTTCATTCTGCGTTTAAATTTTTCAAAAATATTTATTAGTTTTCTCACGATTCGAAGAAAAGGAAGGCATTTAAAAAGCATTGGTCCGAAATTTTGCGCCTACGCTCTTAATCTCTTTTATGCGATTTTGTTTAAATCGCATGTTTTGTTTAACAGTATTAGTGTTTGTAGTGTTCATATAAATAATGAACCTCTATCTTCTACTTTTCTTAAAAGCGTCTGTGTGTTTAACCCAGGGTATTTGTCGTCTACCAGCACCCTTTTCCTTCGATTTTACCCTTTATAGTCAGCTGCTGCAACAACTTACAACAACGTACTTATCATTTATTAGTTTAGTATTTGCCCTTTCTCCTTGTTGTCCTTCTCCCTTTAATGGTGGTCAAAGTTCTCTGTTCCTTTTCGATTCTGTGCAACACCATTTTGTTTGGCATTTTCAAAATTCTTCTAAAAAGCCACATCTCAAAAGCTTCCAGCTTTCTCACTAAGTCAGCATTAACAATCCAATAAAGAAGAATAGAGTGGACATAACATTTTTTTATTATCATCCCGGTCTTTTATAGGGTTCTCCGCCATCCTGTTCCCAGTTTCCAGCTTCGTCCGTCGTTGCATTCGCCAGGGTGAACGTTCCTTTCCGACATTATCTTCTGAATACCACCCAGCCAGGCGTTTCGGCTTTCCTCTCTTTCTTCTTTCCTTGGCGTTTATTTTAAAATTAGTTTTGGCATCGTGTCGTCGTCCATTTTTTCTACATGACCATACTAGATCAGTTGACACCTTTGAATTTCGACTAGGATGGTTGACTTGACCTAATATTTTACCATCCGATATCAGATTTGCATATTGAATCTTTGGTTGCTCAGAAATTTCCTCATCTTCAAAAAGGCTGCTCTTGAATTTCTGAATTTCATTTTTTATCTGGATCCCTGTTATGGCTTAATATGATGGACCATATTAAAAATTTCGTAATTTTTCTGAGAACAAATTGTTCGCATGTAAGTACACACAAGTAAGACAATTGATTATTACTATTATTTATTAACAGTCAAATGTATTTGTCCAAATGCTTTAAAATGATACTTATAGTATTTATGTCAAAAAACTTTCTTGGACGGAGAAAACCTCCACCAAAAACATTAGCTTGTGCGCAGCGTACATACTGGGTATAGGTCTCCGGCCCGGGAGAGATTTGGAAAATTTCATTTTGGCCCGCGCTTAAAAGTATTTGACCACCCCTGCTCTACGGTGTTGTGGGAACAATTATGGGGCTCGAACTGGACGGAAAGCCCTCAAATTTCTTTCTACCAGACTTTTTCTAATGGTACGTTCACTTATACTAACATTTCTTAGCTCAAAAAACGCGAACGAGCTTCAGGAGAGGTGCAAAAGCGATTTCTCAACACGTTGCTAACAATCAAGCAGTTGTTTTATATTGTAGTATATTGATATCGGCCTTGACCTCAGAGGTGTAACTAGGATGATCCTAAGGGGGGTTAGAACTACTTTGTAGTCTCTGGGGGGTATGAAGTAGTAATGGTGTTAAACACACTCAACGAAAAAGGTACGTAATATCAATATAGACCAGGGCGCATCTGTAAAAATATTAGTACATTTGGACGTTGAGAGGTGACTCAAATTTTTTTGCAGAAATTGCTTGAAAATAACTCAAATAATAATATTTGAAACAAAATCAATGGGAAAGTCCCCGTAGCTGGCTGTATACTAATAATATTTGAGTTATCCTCCCTCTCAAAAAGGTCCGGAACATTGTTTAAATAATCAAAATGTCAAAAATAGAAGGAAAATTTCGATTTTTTTCTTCGTTTTTTGATTATAACTTTAAAAGTATTCATTTCCGAGAAAACTTGTACTGACATAAAAGTTGCATAATTAAATTTCCAACAATATAGAATTAGTTAATATTTAAAAAATAGTCACCCTTGTTGCAAAATAGCAATTATTGCGAAAAAACCATACAAAAACAAGTATTTGCATTTTACGTTTTTCAACCATTTATACTACACTTAGGACCTTCATATTTCATTCACAGAAACTTTATGATACAGTAAAATAATACTGTAAATTTAATTAAGATTGGTTAAATAGATTTTGCAAAATAAATTTTGCAATCCAGCTTTCGCAAAAAAAAAACCATTTTTTCAAAATTTTACAGGACCGAAAATAAACCAGATAGCAAGTTGAAATTTTTTTTGCTTATAGAAGTGTACTGTACCTTTCATTTGCAATTTGCAAAACTAAAATCGATTAACTACCACGGCGTCAGGAATTTTTTTAAATAAACATTAATTATTGGTGCTACGCGCAGGACAGCGGATAGTTTGCTCTGATTGGGCATTCCAATGACCTTTGATAATGATTGACACATTTTAATTTTTATTATATTTCGATATAAATAAATAAATTTGTTTATTGCAAAATAAAAAACACATACTCTATCCTTTGAAATAACACTATTTTAGCAAAAACTTTCTTTGTTGATATATTTTAATTTAGAGAATAAAAGTTTATTATTTTTAAACATATGCAATTGTTTAAACAATACTTCACAAACAATAATAAAATTAGTTTGATTTTTGTGGAATTAAAATATTAAAATACAACAAAATATAGAGTAAGAAAATAATATATTAGATTAAGATTGGAAGAAATTTTGGTGGAAATCAACTTGTGTGAATTCTACACCGCTGCCCTGCGCGTAGCACCAAAAATTAATGTTTATTTAAAAAATTTCCTGACGCCGTGGTAATTAATCGATTTTAATTTTGCAAATTGCAAAGGAAAGGTACAGTTCACTTATATAAGCAAAAAACAAATTCAACTTGCTATCTGCTTTATTTTCAGTCCTGCAACATTTAAAAGAAATTAATTTTTTTTGCGAAAGCTGGATTGCAAAATTTATTTTGTAAAATCTATTAAACCGACCTTAATGAAACTTAAAGTGCTGTTTTACTATATCATAAAGTTTTTCTGGGTAAAATATGAAGGTCCTAAGTGTAGCATAAATGGTAGAAAAACGTAAAATGCGAATACTTGTTTTTGTATGTTTTTCTTTCGCAATTATTGCTATTTTGCAACAAGGGTGACTATTTTTGAAATTTTGAACCAATTCTATATTGTAGGAAATTTAATTACGCAACTTTTATGTCAGTACAACTTTTCTCAGAAATGAACAGTTTTAAAGTTATAATCAAAAAACCAATAAAAAAATCGAATTTTTCCTTTCATATTTTGACATTTTGATTATTTAAACAATGTTCCGCACCATTTTGAGTGGGAGGATAACTTAAATATTATTATTTGAGCTATTTTCAAGCAATTTCTCCAAAAAAATTTGAGTCACCTCTCAACGTCCATCTCAAAACAGATCCGCCCTGGACTAATAAACATGTTAATTCAGACAATAAACGCAATACTTAAAATTAGTCGAATTCTTGGTTTTATTGGAACAACAAAGCAATGTTCATCAAGTCATTATTTTCGTTAGTTAAGCCAATGTATTTATTACATTTATTGAATGGATGTACATTCATTATGTATACCATAATAACACTTTATTGATATTACGAACTCTGTCCATTGAGTCAACGAACACTATTCATTGAAACAACAACGTCGTTAATTGACCGACGAAGACTATTCGTTGTGTCAATAACAGTGTTATTTCTCTTAACGTATTTCGTTTATTTCTACAATTATTTCCGTTTATTCTTACAAGCAATTCTATTCATTCTTACAATCAGTTTCGTTCATTCCTACTATGAACGTATTTTATATTTATAATTACTGAATGCATTAGCCCAATGTATGATATTGATTAATAATAATTTTTTAAATCCCCCTTTTTTGTCCTAAACCTAATGGACTTTACACTGTGTGATTTCTCATAAGAGAAATCATATTATGATTTCACTTATACAGTGCGCTGGAATAAGTGTTACACCCCCCCTTAACTTATTTATTTTTAACACATAAGCAAAACGCTCGGACAGGTCGAATTTTAAAATAATCAAAGTATATTATATCGTCAATGTTTCGAACTTTACACGATCCCTCTTCAGGTGACAGGCATAACTTTGATTTTTTTAAATGGGAAAGTACATCATGTGACAGCTCATTTAAAAGCTTTTGAAATAGTGGGTGCGTTCGGACGACCATAGCGGCTGACTGTCAGCAGAAATCGGCTGAGTGGTTGTATCCAGCCGTGATAGGGAAAGCTTAGTAAATCTCTCAGCGGCTGACTTCCAGCGGTGACGTCTGACAGCTACTGCTGGCTCAGCTGTCCAGCCGCTGTGGTCGTCCGAACGCACCCAGTGATTCCAAAGATGTATAACACTTTAATCCTTTTTTGAAAGAGCAGGTGCAAAATTTCGATCGAATTCTTTTTAAGCGCATTCATTTTTTTGACGTCCTGAGAAAACTAATAAGTATTTTTGAAAAATTTAAACGCATAATAAAAGATTACATTATTAAAGTGCGCTGAAAGTCCCTTAGAATAAACAAAAGGTTTCTTTTTAATGGTATATTTGTAATTAAAATCATACTAAATTTTCTCTTTTTCACCCCTGTGGCTTATTAAAATAATGATTATAGAAGTTCTCAGGGACTTAAGACCCTCGATAATATTGTAATATTTTATTCTGTGTTTAAATTTTCAAAAATACTAATTAGTTTTCTCAGGATTCGAAAAAAATTTAAAAAGAATTCGACCGAAATTTCACGATAATAGACACACGAAAACTTCCTTTTACTACGGACTACACTTGGAAACGAAATGAAATTATTATTCGGCACTTCGGCAGAGGTAACAGCATTGTTTAACCAATAATTCTTTTTTAAACAATGGTAACACAGAGAAGCTAGGGGTATCACGATAAGGAAAAGCCGTTACATTTCAAATGGTCAAGCAAAACATTTATTGTCTCAACAACTACGTTTATTGTCACCATGAACGCATTGATTGTGGTTATTAAACGCAGTAGTAGATTGATTAATGCATTCGTTGTCACAACAATCAGTTTACATCTATACAATAATCATATATTACTCTATATTAACAACATTTGTACATTGTTTTAATGAAATCCGTACGTTGTCACGATAAACCAAGGTAATTGCTTGTCATCTACGAAACCAAGAAAGTGAGTTGCTGCCAGAATTAACATTATTTATTAAATATACGAAACTAAGTTATTGGCTGAATAAATTGAGTTTTATTGATTAATGTACTCTAGTTATTTTCACAATTATGTGATATTATTAATAACCAAATATATTCGTAAATGTCTAAAAGTTCGATGAAACAAAAAAATAAATTGTTGTTACAACGAAATACTATTCAATAATCACTGTTAATCAATATTACGAACTAAATTTTTTTGAGTGCATATAGAGCTGAAAGTACATCCAAACGGGGGGGGGTTATAACCCCTAAAAACCCCCCTGGTTACGCCTATGTTTGACCTGGCCTGCGGGTGTATTAACCTATCTCCCGAAATCGTCTGATAGCATTCTTCGGAGAGTTGAAGACGGCTGCGGTAGGGAATTGGCACAATATCCCCCAATCGGATATCCAAAGTATCATGAATGGACTGCAGAACCGACTCCCAGAAGTCCTAAGTGACAAAGGCGGCAACACTCATTATTAATACTCATAATTTGAAATAAATTTAATGAAAAATTCCTTTATAAAAGGTATATTTTAATTTAGGTAAAGAGATTTTTTGTTTCGAATGATCCAAATAACCTAAAATAATATCTGCCCGGACCAAAAAAAAATTTAGTAGAATTTATAAACAAGTTATTGATTAATTATTAAAAATAATAATATTGTTAAAAGAAAACAAATTTTCTTCAAATACTTGTTAAAATGCTAGCAGAAGAAATAGGGGACGAAGACATGGTAGAAATCTTAAGTGCTCCAAGATTAGAAAAACATCCAATATTTAAAACAAGACGAGAAAAAGGGTCAAAATTTTGATAAATAACCATTTATTAAAAGATGGTGTAAATGAGACATAGGTACTTATAAAAACAAGCTTCATTTCACAAACTGTTAAAAATCTCTCAAATAAAAAACTCCAAAACACTTTACAAACTGCTAAGGGTACATTCCATGTCAAATCACTCAGGCAAAAAATTTTGGATCTCCGATTTGTCTGAAAATTGGTATATAGCTTCTGCGGGACGTAAAAATAAGATATTTAAGGTCAAAAAATCTTCTTCTTTTTTTCTCAACATTTTATTTTATGCGATTTTACAGTGATTTGGTGTTTATTTAAACAAATTTGCATTTTCTGTCGTAAAGTATCAATGAAAAACATAATATTTTACTAGAAAGGACTCAAAAATGTCATTATATGGCATTATAACAAGTTATTTTGAATCAAAACAAGTTTTTGATCAAATTTTATAGTGTAAAAAACGTTAAAATACCGTTTTTTACATTTTCCTCCATTCCCAAAATACATCATCATCAATTTGGCTGAAAATCTGCCCACAGATAGCCAAAAGATAGGAATTTAAGTGGTTAGAAGGATTTGAATTATATTACAATACCAAAAAAGTTACATGCAGTAATATCAGACTCAAAAGTATATATTAGTCCAGTCGGGATAGCATTTGACCTTGAATGCCGAGCTGCCCAAAATTTTATTTTTCTGATCTTTAGGGGAGTCAATAGTAGCCTAAATTTAAAATCACGAATGAATTCCTCCGTTACGTTAGCTGCCATCTTGATTTTAAAGGAGAACTTGTTTTGCTCAATATCTCCGCCATTTTTAACTTTTCGACAAAAATGGTAGGAACTGAAATTATTCCAAATAAATCGTATTTACAATTATTACAATTTATTTTTAACAATTTTTGTCGTGAGGTCGATATTTTCGAGTTAATTGTACTTACAGTAGACGCCTATATTTTTTACTATAATCTTGCATGTAACTTTTATGGTATTGTAATATAATTCAAATCCTTCTCACCACTTAAAGTCCTATGTTTTGTCTATCTGTGGGCAAATTTTCAGCCAAATCGATTATGATGTATTTTGGGAATGGAGAAAAATGTAAAAAACGGTATTTTAACGTTTTCTACAATATAAAATTTGATCAAAAGCTTGTTTTGAATCAAAGTAACTTGTTATAATGCCATATAATGACATTTTTGAGTCCCTTCTATTAAAATATTATGTTTTCCGTTGATACTTTACTATAGAAGATGCAAATTTGTATAAATAAACACCAAATCACTGTAAAATCGCATAAAATAACATTTTTTGAGAAAAAAAGAAGAAGAAGATTTTTTGACCTTAAATATCTTATTTTTACGTCCCGCAGAAGCTATATACCAATTTTCAGACAAATCGGAGGTCCAAAATTTTTTTTGCTCCAAAATTGAGTGATTTGAAATGGAATGACCCTAAGATTCTCTCAAATAAATAACTCCGAAACACTTTACAAACTGATAAAAATCCCTCAAATAAAAAACTTTCAAAATCACGTAGACACGCCACTATAACCGCTCAACGTCTGCGACTGTGTCACCTCTCAGCCCAGTGGCCAAAAATCGACGCTAGCGGTACAATGGCTGTAGACGCTTTAGTCAAAACGGCTCCCTTTAACAAACCACACAAGCAGTACACCGCAATCACCGCTCAGCTACCACTGTTCAGCGATGAGCGCAACAGCCGCTCCAGTAAGAACGTATAACTGAACAGATTTAACTGAGTATAACTGAAAAGCTCGAAATGAGTTATCTACAGCAAGTTTGTAGTCTTTTTCATAGTATTTTTATACGATAAATCGATTGTCACTATTAGTCGTGATAGCTTAAACCACGTTCCGACTTTGTTATTAATAAATTATTGCAAAAAAAAACGGTTTATAGCACATTTAATCACGGTTCTTGCTCTAAATTTTAAAAATTCCCTTGGAATGACATGAAATTTGGCATGAACGTAGCTAACATGTCAGATAAAACAAGTGATATTGTGCCGATGTGTTCTTTTACCCTGGGGGTGACTTTCACCTCGTTTCGGGGGTGAAAGAAGAAACCATTAAAATAAGTCTGGAATTGGATAAACTGATTAATTCTAAGCAACATTTGTTCTATACAGTTTTTTCACTAAGTCAATACTTTTCGAGTTATTTGCGAGTGAATATGTTAATTTTTCAACAAAAAAACCAAATGACTCGAAAAGTATTGACTTGTGAAAAAACTGTATACAACAAAAGTTGTATACAGTTGCTTAGAATTAGTCAGTTTATCCACTTCCGGACTTATTTTAAAGGTTTCTTTTTTCACCCCCGAAAAGGGGTGAAACTCACCTCCAGGGTAAAAGCAGACATCGGCACAATATTACTTGTTTTGACTGATATGTTAGCTAAGCGTATGCCAAATTTCATGTCAATCCAAGTAGTAAGTATGTTCTTTAACGGTAAAATATTGCAAAACCTCTAAATTTTAAAGAACCGCTTGGATTGACATGAAATTTGGCATACACATAGCTTACATGTCAAAGAAAAAAAGTGATATTGTGCCGATGTGTGCTTTTGCCCTGGGGGTGACTTTCACCCCCTTTTTGGGGTGAAAAAATATACGACCAAAGTAAGTATGGAAATGGATAAACTGACTAATTGTAAGTAACTTTTGTTCTATAGAGTTTTTTCATTAAGTCAATATTTTTTGAGTTATTTGCCAGTGAATATGTTCATTTTTTCAACAAAATAACCACGCTTTTAGACAGTATTTCGCAAATAACTCAAAAAGTAATTACTTTGTCGAAAAAAAGATTATTAGCAAAAATATAGCCTGTAAAAAATTTAATAAAATGTTGTATATATAACGTCTCTATACCTAGTAGAAGCGGAGTTATAGCTAATGAAAAATAGGTTCATATTCGTCAAATGCCAAATGGAATACTTTAACGTGAAATAACCAAAAACGAAGCACATTTCGGGGAAAACTCATGACAACTTATTTAAAGTATTTAAAAAAGCTCCAATTTTGTTTTATAAAAAAAATTAGCATTAAAAGTAAACAAGTTGCGCTCAAAATAAAGTTAGTCCCTTTTTTATTGGTAAAAAAATCGGGAATATCACCTCTTAATTAGTATCACAAATGAACTTAATCGTTACGACTTCACAAGTTTCTTGACTCGTGTATGTATTGTTTATATGATCTGTAAGTTTCATCGGCTCAAAGTCCTTATTTTAGAAAGGGCTGTAGTTAAAAGGGGTTGAACTAGTCACTGATCACGAATTTATGCAAATTTAGACACACCAAATCTTAATCAATTTTTGTCTTATAGAAAAACAAAGGAATACAGGATATTCAGACAAGCAATGCTGACTTTTTTTGGTTATTGATATTTTTGGTATCTCTAACAATTTTTAACATATTTTGAAAAAAAAAGCATATTTTTCAAAATTTAAATTTTTGAAAATTTCACTTTGAAACCAAATTTTTTCAAAAATAAGCACTTTGAATCGATGAAACTTACAGATCATATAAACACAACATAAGTAAAATAATTTGTGGAGCGGTAACGACTAATTTCATTTAAGTTGCTAATTAGGGGTGGTCTTCCCAATTTTTTTTTCCAAAACAAAAGGGACCAACTTTATTTTGAGCGTAACTTGCTTAAATTTAATGCTAGAGACTTTTTATAAAAACAGAAATAAAGCTTTTTTAAAGCACTTTAAAAAAGTTGTAATAGGTTTTCCCAAAAAGTGCTTAATTTTTTGGATATTTCACGTCGAAATATTCTATTTGAAATTTGGCGAATATGAACCTATTTTTCATTGGCTATAACTCTGGTTCTACGAGGTCCACAGACCTCACGCGTACACCATTTTTTTTACTTTTTTACAGGCTAGATTTTTGCTAAGAACATTTTTTTCGGCAAAATACTTACTTTTTGAGTTATTTGCGAAAAACCGTCTAAAAATGTGGTTATTTTGTTGAAAAGTGAACATCTCGAAAAGTGTTGACTTGGCGGAAAAGCTCTATAGAACAAAATTTACTTAAAATTAGTCAGTTTATCCATTTCCGGACTTATTTTGGACACATATTTTTACACCCACAAGAGGGGATGAAAGTCACCCCCAGGGCAAAAGCACACATCGTCACAATATCAATACACCAGGGAAAACCTTAACACCATCAATATATTTACAGGACTTCTAATAATTCCTGAAAAATACCTAATTTTACCATAATTTGTTAATAAAAATTAAACGCACCACATTTGGCTTCCAGACCACTTCCGTTGTATTCAGCGACCCAAAAACCTATAATACCACCATCAAATCGCGGCGAACTAAAAGTGTCCACGGGACCCCCTATGTTGCGAGTAGACAATCAAGGTCACTTGCAGCGCATTAACGAACGTCTGTCGTGTCTTCTCTTCGCGGTTGCAGATAAATGGGTTTTACTGTACCTTAAGAAGTGAAGGGATCTAAATTTCAGAATATTATACTACTCAGGAAACACTGAAAAATATCACTATCCTGTGGTATCTGGTTGACCGTGGCCAGTTTTTTTCCATTCGGCATAACAGATTCGTCAAAACCATTTCACATCTCGCGCAATAAACACTTACTTTTTTTTACTTTTGTACATAAATAACTATTAAACAACTTCAAATCACATTTTATTAGTCAATAAAATTAAAATGATATCTTTTTAACAGCTTTTTACGAATACAATGGACAATAAAAATACTTACAATGTACCTTTTATAAATTGTGCCTTGATAATGTCCTTTTATCAAGGATCTAGGTGTCACTTTAGATACAACTCTACAACTTTCCGATCACTTAAAATGGAGTCAACAAGCCATTTCAGATGCTTGGCTTTATTAAAAGAAGCACACAGGATTTTACTGGGATTACTGCCTTAAAAAGTCTTTATTGCTCCCTTGTTCGTCTCCGTCTTGAGTATGCGTCCTGTGTCTGGTCACCTTTTAATGGTGTGCATATTGAGACCTTGTGTCATGTTTAACATGAATTTCTACAACATATTGCTTTCAAATTAAACATTTTGGACAACTACAATGATGCAGATTTACTTGATATATTAAATATGCCATTCATTTCTAAGCAATTCAACATCTCAGTGGTTTTATAGTCAAATAAGTTTTTGTATAGTTCAAATACTAAAATATAAAGTGTTCCATTTAATAAAACTCAGAAAATACTCATTCCGAGTTTCGACCAATCCTGTATACTAAAATTAAACATTTTGCGATATTAATAATTTTGCACCATAATAGACTAGATTATCTAAGAATTGGACCAAGAGGACCAACGTCGAAAAAAAATTATTTTAAGACAACTGGTTTTTTAATAAATTATTCCCTATGCTTCCTTGAACACCGTACCGGCCATCTGGCTGCTGATACAGGTTGCGTTCATTACTGCGCAGCACACTTGTACAGGTAAACATATCGACTTTAAAATTATTGTAAGACGAAAAATTATTTTGTCATTACCTTTTAAACGTTATTAGAAATATGACCTATAATTGCCAGACATTTTTGTGGTATAAAAAGTAATGACAAAAAAATGTTTCGTCCTAAAATAGTTTAAATTTAATATACAGGGTGATTGATGAGTGTGATAAAGCTCAGTAAATCCGCTATAGTAATAGATAGCAATAAAACTTAATAACAAAAATTGTAGCCAACTTTCAGCTTTACATTACGAAATTAGTTAGAATGTTACAGGGTGTTCGATAAAATAGTGGCAAACCAAACTTTTGTTTTTTTTTTAAATAGAGCACCCTATATTTTATTTTATATTCGAAATTCTCTTAACTTTCCCATCATAAAAATATGTTTTGTTATGTTATATAGGGCTTTTACAAAGTTATAATCAATTTTTTATGAAAAACGTAACAAGTTCAGCTCCCTGTATAAATAAAAATAGGCACAACAGCAGCAATGGTTTATTGGTGCTATATTTTTTTGTTGATTGTCACAATTTATAAAAATGGTTGATATTGCTAATTTTTCTTATATTGAATACAGGGTGAGTCAAAACGCAAGTACATTCTTTTCTCAGAAATTTTAAATGGAACACCCTGTATTTTATATCACCATCGAAAAGTATCATTACCGTACTTTAATTTTTGTATGATATTCCCTATGCCTAAATCTGTTAGTTTTCGAGATATTTTAATTTTTCAGAGCAAGTTATTAATTAAGGTGTTCCTTCTATTTAAAATTACTGAGAAAATAATGTACTTGCGTTTTGACTCATCCTGTATTCGATATAAAGAAAATTAGCAATATTAACCATTTTTATAAATTTTGACAATCAACAAAACATATGGCACCAATAAACCATTGCTGTTGTGCTTATTTTTATTTTTACAGGGAGCTGAACTTATTACGATTTTCGTAGAACATTGGTTATAACTTTGTAAATACCCTGTATAACATAACAAACCTTTATATTTTTGTGATGGAGAAGTTAACAGGATTTCGAATATAAAATAAAATATAGGGTATTCCATTTAAAAAAAACATAAGTTTGGTCTGCCACTATGATATCGAACACCCTGTAACATTCTAACTAATTTTGTAACGCGAAGCTCAAAGTTGGCTACAAGTTTTTTTATTAACTTTTATTGCTATCTATTACTATAGCGGATCTACTAAGCTTTAGAACACTAATCAATCACCCTGATTTTGTATTTACCTGTGCAGGTGTGCTGCGCAGTAATAAACGCAACCTGTATCAGCAGCCAGATGCCCGGTACGGTGTTTGAGGAAGCATAGGGAACAATATATGAAAGAATCAGCTGTCTTAAATTAGTTTCTCGAAAACGTTGAAAATTGAAAATTTCTCTTAGACCAAATCATTTGAACATAAATAGAAATTTTGATGTCAAATAACTACAATTATACAGGGTGTGAATGTTGATACGAAATGAACAGGAAAAAACGTAATTATCTTTAAACTACTTCATGTAATATTACAAAATCGCATATTTTAAGAAACAAGACATCGAGGAGAATCCAAAATGTAAAAATATACATGGCGTTCCATTTAAATAAACATACACTGTCACCCTATTAATATGAGCTCCTAAGCAACTTCTTTTCGTAGCTCTTATGACAAACGAGTAATTGGACTTCATCTTCATCGCATCAATGCCCCACTCTGTATGTGTATTTAATGTAGGTAGGTACTGTAAAAGTCCATAAGCTAAAAAAAAATTACTAGATTTGTAGTAAAATGTATATTTAAAATACCCTAAATAAGGGTTACATTAAAACAAAACGTTTTCGGATTAAGAAATTCATCATCAGTGTTTCTAAAAAGCCCTAAAATTAAACAGTTATGTCATGTTACATGTTAATAAAAAAGTTTAAATATGTTACAGATATGCCTGGATATTACCCAGGGCAACACAGGACTCTTCCCACGTGATTTGAATTTTTTTTGAAGATTAAAACCTCATATATTGAATTTCAATGGCCAACTGATAACTGAATACAAGAGCAACTTAGAAGGATGTAAAAGGCAAACTGTCAGTGTAATGGTTGGCAATGGATAGGACTGAATGGCGTAATAGACTTGGGAAGATCGAGGCTCTTTCATAGCACCATTGATGATGAATGACCTAAAAAATACAAAAAAATGTATGACATCCGGATCAATTGTTATCCAAAAAATTCGTGTACGGGTAAAAATACATAAAAAAAAACTTCAGTATGTAAATAAGTGTAAAAAATGAGTAAGTATCTAACTAACGGAGGCCGTTGTACGCCCTGGCGACAGGACTATATTGCAATCATGCCATGCCACATTGTTTGATTTGCTTGTCTAGATAATTGCTAAGAAGAAATGCGTTCAATGTGCGTCCCCGTTTAGGATTTTGTCCTCTTCAGGGTTTGTCGTGAATGTATTGTGAGTAAAAGCAAACAGTCCGAAAAACACACTGGGGCAAGTGTCGTGTCCTGGTGTTTTTCCTTGGTTATGCCGGACGGTGGTGTCCAGAAGGCCAAAAGTCAACAGAGAAGAAAGTTTTGATGGATTGTTGTTGGTTCCATAGACATTTACGTGTACTGTCCGTGCTTTGCTCTCGACCAGTCTCCCTAGAAACCATTGTACAACGACAGGCGAACCTGCGTCCCTCGTGGGCGGTCAGGAGGTGGCTTTTGAGCGAAACGTGGACAGTGAGCGTTTGAGTGGAGAAAATAGTTGCGGCTATTTTCTTGGGACGAACAGGTATAATTGTGCAATGAAGTTGGGAAACCGCAAAAAACCAACTTCTCCCTGTTCGGGGTAGGGAAGAGGATATGTTATAGGTGGGTACGGAAGGCTAACGGAGTAGCCTCGAGGATGTTTTCGTACTCTGCCGGGAGTTCGTCAATGCATGTTTGCATTAGAGCAGACGGTAAATGAATCTTTTTGTGTTTGGGCGTTCGGCAGAGTACGTGGCCGGAAGATGAACAGGAACATTTGAGAGATTCTTGTGTGTCGGAGGGGGGGCCGTTGATTACTTTGATTGTGAAGTTCCTGTTCAGAGAGTTTATTCTCTCGGTGATTTTGGGGATGTTTGAGATGTTATGGATTTCGTTTGAGGGGTATCGCCAGTGCTCATAGTTGCATCTACGCAAGATTCTACGTTCTGCCCTCAGCAACCTCTCTTGTTTTGCTCTAGCGCAAAGAGAGTAGAGGCATGATTTGTACTCCATGACGGGTCGAATAAAGGTCTTGTAAGTGTGAATGAGAGTCTTCTTGTGTGTCTTGCCAATTTTTCCAGAGAGAGGGTTGAGAAGTCTGGCCCTGTTCCTTACCCTATCTAAAGTTGCCTTTAGATCTGCGTCCCAGTTAAGAGTCCTGGTGAACAGTACTCCCAAATAGTTCGCAGTCGGGCTAACAACAAGCCTTTCTCCCAACAGACTAAGTGGATATTGGTCGTCTTCATTAATTATGATTCTTTTTGACACAGAAGGGGCGCGAAACACAATTGTTGTTGTTTTGTTCGCGTTCAGCGTGACTCTCCACTTACAACACCATTCGCCAACCCCGTCCAACAGAGCCTGGGCTCTTCTGTGGAGGAGTCTTGGGTTGTATCGAGAGGTTGTTGTGAGCAGTGCCGTGTCGTCTGCATAGAGAAACAGCCGAGTACCTGGGATATTTTGGTTGGTGATATCGCTGTTGTAGATGATGTACAACAGCGGTGCTAGGACTGAACCCTGGTGAACTCCAGCTTGTGGAGTGAAGGGGGTGGACTTTTGATCGCTTAGGTTCACTCTGATAATTCGGTTGTGGAGGTATGAGTGTACAATTTTGGTAAATTGTAGTGGTAGCCCGATGTCCAGAAGTTTCCGAACAAGCCCGTCATGCCAGACCTGATCGAAAGCCTTCTACACATCCAGGAATGTGGCTATGGCGAATGAACCATCGTTGATGGTTTGAGTAACTTTAGTAGTGAAATCTATTAATGCATGTTTAGTAGATCTACCTGACTGGAATCCGTATTGGAATTTTGGTATGATATTGTGGTTTTCGAGAAAGTCATTGAGCCTCTCTTTTAGGATTAGCTCAAGGACTTTACCCAGAGTGTTGATTAAAGAGATTGGTCTATAGGATTCCACGTCGGTTGGGGGTTTGCCTTTTTTCAAAAGCATGATGGTATTGGCCACTTTTCAAGGAGTAGGGAAGTGGCTGTTTTTGAGACATGCATTGAATATTTTAGTTAGAAGAGGGATGATACTCTCTGGAAGTTTTTTGAGGCACCTTCGGTTGATGCCATCAGGTCCGGGAGCGCTGTTTTTGCCTATTTGGCAAAAGCTCTCCGTTTCCCTGTTTGTGAGGGGGTCCATGATAGGATCATAGACTGGAATGTGGTGGTTGAGAGTAACATTTACTATGTATTCTGTGTTGAATTTAAATAAGCGATCAAAGTTCGGGTTGTCTGGAGTTTGAAAATTGTTTTGAAGCGAATTTCTGAATGCTTCAGCTTTCGCTTCTGGGGAATTGACTATGTGATTGTTGACCAACAGATGGGATGGTTGAGATAGTTTTTGTTTTGTTAGGACTTTGAATTTCTGCCAGAATTTACTTCCGTCTCTGTAGTCCAGTTTTGAGGTAGTATCTTCCCACCGGCGAGCCGTTAGGTTAGATATCTCCCTCTTTATCCTGGCACAGATTCGGTTGTATTCTGTTTTGATTAGTGGATTTCTGTTGGCCTTGTATTGACGTAGAAGACGTCTTTTTTGTTTGATTTTGGCAATGATGTATTGTGGAAGTGCCGGTAATGTATAGGTTAGTTGTTTAAGTGGGATTGCGTGCGTGATCGCCTCGGTGATGAGGTTCTCAATTTCGGTTGCACTGGTGTCGATACTATCGTTAGTGTCGAGTTCGCCTAACATAGGGAGATTTTGAGTGATGAAATTTTGGAATTCAGTCCAGTTAGCGTGACGATAGTCTCTTATGGATCTTGGAGGGTTGGGTTGTTTTGGAATTAGTATGTCGGTGTCGACAAGAAGTGGTACGTGCTCTGACGTTATTGAATCGCCTATGTGGCATCTATCCCCGAACCGATCCAGAATGTTACTAGTAACTAGGATGTGGTCGACAATAGAGGCCCCATTGGCGTTCAAAAACGTGTATTCAGTGTTGGTGATTCTTGAGATGGGAAGGTCTAGTAGATAATCCGTGAGGCGGATGCCTTCTGGGTTTGAACGGTGATCACCAAACTGTGTATGTCTACAATTTAGGTCACCCATCAGCACGGCCTTGCTAAGCGTCGAAAAATACTCAAGCAAGTGCCTGCTGAGTGGCTGACCCGGGAGTTTGTAGTAAGAGACTATCGTGAGGGTTTCGTTATTGGGGATATGCACGTCAATTGCCAGGAAGTCCACGTCAGGTGGACGAAAGTTTTGTGGGAATGTGTGTGTGGTGTGCGGTATTCCGTGTTTCACGAGAATACCATTCCCACGTGAAACCTGACAGCGGTTTCGATGGATGATCGAATATCCTGCGAAGTGTGGATCGCTTTTCGACAGAGTATCTGTGAGTGCGATATATTGCAATCAGTTATTAGATGTAGTTATTGTGTATTAGATTTTGTAGATAATAATTAAATAATTAAATAAGTTTGTAATAATTAAAGAATATAAATTCAGTGTTTTTATTTATTTAAAAGTCTCTCTCTTCAATCCTGACCCCCGGAGGGAGTGTAGTGGTCGACGTGATGTCGTGTATTGTCCGTCTACAAAGATCTCTGTCTCTGGTCATTTCTTTTAATTCATGCATAGGTCTTTTGCATATTCCTGTAATCTGATCGATCAATCTTGTTGGGGATCTTCCTCGTGATCTTCGGCCTTCCACCTTTCCTTGTATAATGAGTCTTTCCATGTTTTCTGTGTTGGTTCTCATAACATGTCCAAAGTATTTTAATTGTTGGAGATGGACTTTACTGGAGAGCCGTTGGCTAACTTTTAGCTCTCTTAAAATCGAATTATTTTTCTATGGTCGGTCCAAGGAATTCGTAGCATTCGTCTCCAACAGAACATTTCAGTGGCGTCTATCTTTCTTCTTTCCGAATTTCTCAGGGTCCAAGATTCACATCCGTAAGTCAGTATTGAGAATATTAAGCAGTTGATCAACCCCATCTTTAACGCTCTTGAAATTTGACAGTCCTTCTATATTGTGGTCATTTTTGCTGTGGCGACTTTTGCTAGATCACATCTACGTTTTATTTCTTCCTATAGTGACCCTGTGTTTGTGATTAATGATCATAGATATAAGTATGAGCTCACAACCTCAAACCGATTAATTGTGGTTATATGCGGATGATTGTTATGTAGTCTGTCCACTATCATGATCTTTGTCTTTGATATGTCTAATTGCAGACCAAATATTTGACTTTTGTTTTCAACCAGTCGTATAAGATCAATCAGCTCTGCTTCACTATTTGCAAGAAGGGCTGGGCTGTGTCATCTGCGAAACGTAGGTTGTTTATTTTACGACCATTCATTGAGATGCCTTTTTCCCATCCTTCAAGTGCTCTTCTCATAATATGCTCTCCATATATATAGAATAATTGTGGAGATAGTATACATCCCTGTCTGACACCCCGTTCTGGATGAAATTCGTTTAAAAATGTGTCAAGCACTTTAACTGATCCAGTAGTGTGTTCGTATAGTTCAGTTATAAGCGAAATAAGGTGTTTAAGTACGCCCACTTCTTTTAGTATTTGCCATAAGTGTCTCCACTTGACCCTGTCGAACGCCTTACGATAATCTATAAAGCATATGTACAGTGGAATATTGAATTCCCTAGATTTTTCGATTATCTGTCTTATATTTAACAGGTGTTCTCTAGAACCTCTACCTTTGGTAAATCCAGTTTGCTCTTGTGGGATTTCTCTTTGAAGGAATGTTTTTAGTCTCTCGTTGATTATATGTAGCATTATTTTACTGGCATGTGATATAAGAGAATAGTTCTATAATTGTCGCATTTATGGAAGCTGCCTTTTTATGAATTGGGGTTATTGTAGATTTTGTCCAGTCTTCAGGCCATTGTTTTGAATGCCATATTTGGTTACAGAGTAGATGAAGTAATTTTACGCCAGTTTCTTCTGTGGCTTTGGGCATTTCTGCTGTTATCATATCTGGACCTGGTGCTTTATTATATTTGAGCTTACTGATCGCGAGTCTTACTTCATTTTCAAGTATATCAGGTTCTTCTTCCACCTCGTCAGATATTTGGTTAACAGGTTCTTGGCGTTGATCATCTTTATATAGGTCCCTGCAATACGATCTCCATGTCTCTGCTATATCTTCTCTGTTTGTTCTCAGAGTTTCAGTGTTGCCTTCAATGGCCCAAGTTCTGGCTTTAAAGTCTCTTGTTAAGTAGCGTATTTTTCTAAATAGATCTCTCGGCTGATTATTCTGATCATGTCTCTCAATTTCTTTGCATATACCCTGGTAGTACTGGTTTTTGTGTGTCTTGCATCTTCGTTTTATTTCTCTATTGAGAATTCTTAAACTAGCTTTTTCCCTTTCACTATGCACGCCACTTTTACAAAGATTTCTTCTACTCTCAATGATTTGAAAGGTTTCATCTGTTATCCAGTGTTTCCGTTTCACAGGATTATTTATCTTTGGATGATCAATTGGTGTTGTTACACAATGTTTAAAAGTCTCCCATATTTCCTGTGATGTTCCGTTAGGAATAGGAAGCATTATTTTATGTACTTCCTGGAGAAGGTCGTCCTTCTTTCTTAGTTCTATCGTATTTGTCTCTTTTCGTTTGTTGGGCGCTTTAAGTTTAAGCTTTACTTTAGCTACGAGTAGAGTATGATCGGATCCGCATATCGCTCCTGGATATGATCTGACTGTTTGAATTGACAATCTCCAGCGAATATTGGTAAAGATGTAACCTATTTGATTTCTAGACCTATCTCCAGGACGTTTCCAAGTATAAAGTCGACGTACATGGTGTTTAAACCGAGTATTCATGATAGAATAATTGTTTGTGATAGCAAACTCGATTAAACGGTCACCTCTTTCGTTTCTCTGGCCTATAGCGAACTTCCCCAGTACATTCTTTATGTCGTCATTCTGTGTAGTGTTGCCAACTTTTGCATTGAAGTCGCCATATATTAAAGTAAGCTCTTTATTTGGTATGTTGGCGATTGTCGTTTCCAGTTTTTCGCAGAACTCCTCGATCTTTATGTCATCTGATATGCTGGTTGGCGCATAAACTTGTATGCTATTAAGTTTATGTGGTTTGTCTTCTAGTTTAAGGAGAACTATCATATCGCTCACAGCTTTAAATTCGACGACAGACTTTTGTAATCTTGGTGAGATCAGAATGGCAACACCTGTATAGTTCTGGGTCTCAGCACCAGAGAAGTAAATATAATTGCCATTATGTGTTCTGAAATGGCTCTCTCCTAACCATTGAGTTTCAGCTAGTCCAGAGATTTCTATATTGTATCTTGCTAGCTCGTTTTCAATAATTGCTAGCTTACCTGCGATCGTCTTTATCCCTTGTACGTTCCATGTACCGACCTTCAATATCTGTCTGAGTTTTAGTTTTTCTTTTGCAGACCAGTAGCTGAATTTCCACACGATGCCTGGTCATTAACATTTGCGTGGCCGGTGGCCAATTTTGCACTACTTGACCCGGACTCAAGGTAGCGCCGGTCGTCAACCTGGCTGCGTGACAACATCCGAGGCATTTCATTCGACGACATCACGCATAACTTTCTTGGGAATGATTATGCAGTGGTTTCCCCTGCCATATTTCATCGCAGTATCACAACCTTTCTGCTGGTACAGCTCCGCTTGTGAAAATCCAATGATAAGCCGGTTCAGGATAATTTCCTCTACGCCTTAACTTGGTACTGGCGGTCGCTGCTGCCCTCCGTCAGGAACGTTTATCGACCTTCCGGTCAAAGTTTGAGGAATTTAGGAGTGTGTGAATGGGGAGAGGTGCAAGTAACGCAGTTTGTGTGTAGCGTGCGCGACATGTATATGCCACACACCCCCCGCGCAAAATGGACCCCATCCACTCGAACACGGTCAAAAGGACTCATCCAACACTCGGGGTGTGGTTGAGATAGGTTTTAGGTAAATAGGTAGGTAAAGGACGATATGTAATTTTAAGTAGGGACAACGGTCAGTTGCTCCTGCAGTCGCTTCTTACGACAAGGAGGAGATCCTGTGGGTGTATTCTACTTAGTGTCCCGCATCCCACACGGGGAAGTTAGTACCCACACATTTAAAAGTAAGTTAGTAAAAATAATAATAACAAATCAGTAAACTCAAAATAAATATTAGTGCCTAAAAATAACATCAGAAAAAGTCGATACGTGTAACAATGTTCTTGGGAGGTTCATGCGTAGAAACATATTTCCAGTGTGTATCTCCATTTTGTCCATTAGTCTAAACAGGAATTAGTCCAGGGAAATAAGGTTTTTGTCGGGACACTTGAGCAGCCAGGTTGCAAATGGATTTTTTGGGTACTATATACCTAATATATTATAAATACAAAAATGCCCGTCACAGTTCGGACGAGAAACTTAGTTACAGTGGAACCCCAATTAGTCGGCTCCCGATAACCCGGAAGTCCGGCTAACCCGGACCGATTTTCACCAGACAAACATTTCAACAATAAAAATGTATGTAATATAATATTTGAGAGATAACGTGTGTTTGTGTAATTTGAACTATACGATAGTAAAAATGACTCATGGCACACGGCGGCAGAGCGACATTCATTGCCTTGGATTATCGGAAACAACAGGCACCTGTATTCCTTTATTTATTTCAAACTGCCTTGCATTGTTTAAAAATGACTAAATTACTATGTAAAAAATTCTTTTTTAAACAATAGTCTTAGTCTCCACTGTTCTTAAATATGTTCTTAAATAACATAACATCGTTCCGAATGTGACGGTATTGTGTGTAGTACAGTCGTAGTGTTCGCTTCCGTTCTGTAATCGTGCTTCAGATAGGTTTGTGTTTGCGTGTTTTTTTGTCTACGTAATGGCAACAAAACGTAAAAATGTTGTAGTGACAATGGAAAAGAAACTAGAAGCATTGGGTAGGATTGATAAAGGCGAATCTTTAAAAACAATTTCAGCATCATATTGTATCGAAGAAATTTGTTTCAAAATGATAACAAAAAATAGTTTGGACAATCGGTGCAAAGCTAATAAAGCTAAAAATGAGACTCTCTCAGGCTGAACTGCTTATGTTGAAGAGGCTGCGGGATCGCACAGCACGCAACCGGCAGACGAAATTGACACAATCGAAACTGACTGAGTTTTTTACCAAGAAATGAACAATACTCTATACTCTATCTCTATACAACTATACGTAATTTAGATGTGTACTGTGCACATAATATATTTTATGTTATTTCAATTATAACGGAGTTTATCTGTAAGTATACTATATTTTATTAATTTTTACCATATTCTCCGGCTAACCCGGATTTTCGATTACCCGGATCGGCCGCGGTCCCGATTAATCCGAGTTATCGAAGTTCCACTGTATTAACAAATAAAGCTCAAAAATAGCAGTTTTTTCGTTTAAATCGCTGCAGGTAAAAATAGGGTAATTAAATATCTTATTTATAATATTCTTCCTTTTGAAAATGAGCCAAGAATGGCACTTTTTGAATTTTGGTCGGATCCTTTTTTGTTTCGGAAAGTGCAAAATAAGACTAAAATTTCAAAAATAAAAAATGTGCTATAACTTTTGCGAAAATAGCCTTAAGACTTTCGTATTACACGAAAAGTTGAGTCAAGAATTCCATATAATGCACAAAAATTTTTAAGACGATTCGTCAATTAGTTTAAATTTTATTCAATTTGTTTATCGCAAAGAGCTTTTTTTCGCAATGTTATTGTTCAGAAAATAATAATGACATAGCAATTCTGTAGAAACCACATGCGAGAATAATAGTTATGTTTTTTAAGTATTGAAAAAATCATTAAAAAGTCGTTTTTTGTCACTCCGAAAAGAGTTTAGTAAAATAGTGTAATTTATGGCTTCTAAACAATTTGAATAACTTTGTTAATATTGACTATAGAGTAAATCTACTTTAGGATTTCAAAAGCTGGTATTTTTATACGAATTTTCAGAAAATAACATTTTTGTGTAGGTTAATTAGGTTTAAAGTTAGCCACTTTTATTATTTAATTCGCAGTTATTTCTATATACATCAAATTCTCCTGTAACAGTGTTAGTTACCATACTACTCCGAAACGGCTTGGCCAATTTTTATAAAATTTTACACGTTTATCCTGTAGGACGTTGAAGAGGTTTTAATCTATTTTTTACACCCATAAGTTATAAGGGTGGTTGCCCCCTGACATTTTTTTTATTTTTTTTTTGGACAAAATTATCTACCTTAATTTTGTATGATGTAGAATTAAAAAATACATACAACCCTTAATTTTCACTCTTCTATCACCAACCCCTAGTTGTTAATATCCATCTATATATTTACATCTATAAAATTCTCCTGTCACAGTGTTAGTTTCCATACTCCTCCGAGACCGCTTGACCGATTTTTATGAAATTATAAATATATGTATATTCGGTAGGTCTTAGAATCGGTCGTAATCTATTTTTCATATCCCTGAGTGATAAGGGGAGTTCCCCCTAACATTTTGTAATGTTTGGTAGGGTTGTGTGTACATAACGTACTCTGTAAGACTACGAGTAAATACAAATTAAAAAAATTATGGTCAAAATCCATCAACAAGTTCCAGCGATGTTAATCGCAGCATATCTTTGCAGAATCAGTTTCATTTTTTGAGTGAACGTATTTTAGTAGTTCCCCTCCACCGACCACCAATTAATTCCGTTCGGACGCCATTTTTCAAGCTTTATTAACCACTCTGTTGAGGTTCAAAGTTTACTCAAACTTTTACACATAACCTATATATCTTCAACTTCAAAATGGCTCTAGCTAGGTTGCTTAATTGTTATAAACAAAGTAGCCGTCAATTAAATAAAAACGTGGCTAACTCCGTGGTTTTTCAAATTCCATTGTAGTTTTAGCCTACAGTCAATATTAACAAAGTTATTCAAATTGTTTATAAGCCAAAAATGACTCTATTTTAGTAAAATATTTTCTGAGTGACAAAAATTACTTTTTAATGATTTTTTTAAATTCGTTGAAAATATGACTATTCTTCTTTCATGTTGTTTTCACAGAATTGCTGTATCATTATTATTTTCTGAACAATAACATTGCGAAAAAAGCTCCTTGGGATAAACAAATTGAATAAAATTTAAATTAATTGACGAACCGTCTTAAAAATTTTCATGTATTGTATGAACTGTTTGACTCAACTTTTCATGCAATATGAAAGTCCTAAATTCATTTTCGCAAAAGTTATAGCAAAATTTTTATTTTCGAAATTTTAGTTTTATTTTGCAATATCCGAAGCAACAAATCCGAAGACCAAAATTCAAAAAACGCTATTTTAAACCTTGGCTCATCTACTAAAAGAAATATATTATAAATAAGACATTTAATTACCCTATTTTTACCTGTAACTTTAAACGAAAAAACTCTCATTTTTGACCCTTATTTGTTAATAACTAAATTTCTCGTCCAAACTGTGACGGGCATTTTTGTATTTATAATGTATTAGGTATACCTATAGTACCCAAAAAAGCGATTTGCAACCTGGCTGCTCAAGTGTCCCGAACATGGTATATTTTTGCCTTATTTCCCTGGTGTAAATGGTTTAATGGTAACGTTGGTGAAATGGTTATTAATAGCATTCAAATTTTTGCCTGATAACATCAATAATTCGATATCTATGTGAATATAATTGAGTTTTTTGAAGAGAATGCCAGTTATGAATGTATCGTCTACCCAAAAAAATAATTTTGATGTTTGCGCTTCTTAGACCAGGGCGCATCTGTAAAAATATTAGTACATTTGGACGTTGAGAGGTGACTCAAATTTTTTTACAGAAATTGCTTGAAAATAACTCAAATAATAATATTTGAGTTATCCTCCCTCTCAAAAAGGTCCGGAACATTGTTTAAATAATCAAAATATCAAAAAATTAAGGAAAAATTCGATTTTTTTCTTCGTTTTTTGATTATAACTTTAAAAGTATTCATCTTCGAGAAAAGTTGTATTGACATAAAAGTTGCGTAATTAAATTTCCTATAATAAAGAATTGGTTAAAAATTTTAAAACTAGTCACCCTTGTTGCAAAATAGCAGTAATTGCGAAAAAAACATACAAAAACAAGTATTCGCATTTTACGTTTTTCAACCATTTATGCTACACTTGTGACATTCATATTTCACCCAGAAAAACTTTATGATACAGTAAAATAGTACTGTAAATTTCATTAAGATCGGTTTATTAGATTTTGCAAAATAAATTTTGCAATCCAGTTTTCGCAAAACAAATTCATTTTTTCAAAATGTTACAGGACTGAAAATAAAGCCGATAGCAAGTTGAAATTTTTTTGGGTATAGAAGTGTACTGTACCTTTCATTTGCAATTTTGCAAAATTAAAATCGATTAACACCACGGCGTGAGGAATTTTTTTAAATAAACATTAATTATTGGTGCTACGCGCAGGACAGTGGATAGTTTGCTCTGATTGGGCATTCCAATGACCTTTGATAATGATTGATACATTTTAATTTTTATTACATTTCGATATAAATAAATAAATTTGTTTACTGCAAAATAAAAACATATACTCTATCCTTTGAAATAACACTTTTATTAGCAAAAACTTTCTTTGTTCATATATTTTAACTAAGAGAATAAAAGTTTATTATTTTTAAACATATGCAATTGTTTAAACAATATTTCACAAACATTAGTTTGATTTTTGTGGAATTAAAATATTAAAATACAAAAA
This sequence comes from Diabrotica virgifera virgifera, assembly GCF_917563875.1. Lineage (NCBI taxonomy): Eukaryota > Metazoa > Arthropoda > Insecta > Coleoptera > Chrysomelidae > Diabrotica > Diabrotica virgifera. Next base: position 184,629,659 of record NC_065451.1, read on the forward strand.
AATATAGAGTAAGAAAATAATATATTAGATAAAAATTGGAAGAAATTTTGGTGGAAATCAACTTGTGTGAATCGAACACCGCTGTCCTGCGCGTAGCACAATTAATCGATTTTAATTTTGCAAATTGCAAATGAAAGGTACAGTATACTTCTATAAGCATACAAAATTCAACTTGCTATCTGCTTTATTTTCAGACCTGTAACATTTTGAAAAATGAATTTTTCTTGTCAAAGCTGGATTGCAAAATTTATTTTGCAAAATCTATTGAACCGATTATAATGAAATTTACAGTATTGTTTTACTGTATCACAAAGTTTCTCTGGGTCAAATATGCAGATCCTAAGTGTAGCATAAATGGTTGAAAAACGTAAAATGCGAATACTTGTTTTTGTATGGTTTTTTCGCAATTATTGCTATTTTGCAACTAGGGTGACTATTTTTTAAATTTTTAACCAATTCTATATTGTAGGAAATTTAATTATGCAACTTTGCCACTTTGCCACTCGATCGAAGTGGATCATACGGACCAGCATAGGCATGCGCCATAATTATTTCATATACCTATTTATATACCATATACCAGTTAACTTCTAATCAGCGGAACTGACAGTTAATTCATAGAAACACTGTTACATGATATTGTTAATATAAATATTTTGTCCAGACTTGTTAAATGAGTTCAGATAAATTCAGCAATTCTACAATTTTTGGAACAAGATACAAATGTATACGATCTCGCAAACGAGACAAATGTCCGTGAATTTTTTAATAAGTGGATTCGGCGTATAAATAAAAAACAATGGAATTTAAAAAAATTTTATTCCAAAATTAATGCATTTTGACTAAAACAATTGTTCTATTCACTCAGGGGAAAGGCGCAAAATGTCGCCTGTCAAAATTTTGAATGTGTTTTAAATGTACAGTGCGTCCATAAAGTAACGGACAAATTCATTATTTCCTAAACCGGCGACTTTAAGGAAAAATTCCGAAACAGGTCGATTTTTATTTTTAAATTACAATATTTTGGCATATATATCATACTAGTGACGTCATCCATCTGGGCTTGATAACGTAATCGATGAATTTTTTAAACGAGAATAGGGGTAATGTGATAGCTCATTTGCAAGGGTATGTAATTCTCTATTTATTAATAAAAACAATAACATAATTATTTGTAGAGGGCGTCCAAAAATACTTTTTTAATTCAATTAATTGAGACAAAAAGAAGAATGTATGTACCTTATTTCATTCAAAATTCGTTTTACTTTTGTCAGAAAACAGGAATACATGTGCATATGTTTATTTGACAAATAATAAATATTGCTTTTCGCTTAAATTCAATGTTAGAGCTGCCACCCACCTGCAGAGGCGGCTCTAGTCCATGTAGCGCCCGTGTGCAGCCGATGCCCTGGCGCCCTTTGGTGGACGCGCAGTGAAAATGGAATAGTTGAATAGGTACCTACTTAGTACTAGTACATGGATTATTAGAGGGTATTAGGTACGCTTATAATGTAAACAAAAATCCAGATGCAAATATTGCAATATTAAATGATGCCAAATGAGCCAAAAGTTATTCACGGCGTCAGAACAACCTACCCAAATCTGTTAAAAAGATTTAATTTAAAATTAACTTTTTTATCTATGAGGTAAGGTTAAAAATTGGTTGAGGAAATTTGACAGGTTTGATTATTTAAAAAAATAATAATTTATTAACGAATTATTACAGGACGCACATATTACAACATATAACTATAAAAAAGTTACTTTTCGTGCTTTTGCATTAGCAAAATCTTGAATAATATCACTTACTTCAGTTTTCAACAAAATTTCAATTCAATTAACAACAAAAGTAATAACAAAAAAATTTAATGAAATTATAACATTAGCAGAAGAACAACAAGGTTTTAGATCGGGAAGATCATGCACTGACGCTATATTTATAATGGGGCAAGTTCAAGAGAAATCGTTGGAATACAACAAACCGGCATATTTATGTTTCGTGGACCTTAAGAAAGCATTGGACAGGGTCACATTAAAGGACGTTATCCACTTGTTATACTCGAGAGAGGTACCTCTGGGAATAATTAAAACGATTGAAAACATCTACCAGAACAACACAATAAAAGTAAAAGTAAAAGATGAACTAACTGACCCAATTGAAGCCGGCAATGGAATAAGACAGGGGGATTCATTGAGTCCTTTATTGTTCAACCTCATCATGGACGAAATAATACAAAAACAAGAACTAAAAAAGGATACCAAATGGAAGAAAAACAACTTAAAATAATCTGCTATGCGGACGATGCAATACTAATCTCTCAAAGGAAGATGATTTATAACGTATGCTGCACCAATTCAACACAATCGCCAGAAAATTTAACATGTTAATTTCCTCAAAAAAGACAAAATGCATGGTTATAACAGCAGATCCAATAAGATGTAAATTGGAGCTGGAAGGTCAGATAATAGAACAAGCGATGGAGTTTAAATACCTAGGCATCACACTATCTAGCTACGGAAGGCTCGAAACAGAAGTGGAAGATCAAGTGAAGAGAGCAAACAGAGCCGCAGGTTGCCTGAATGACACAATATGGAGAAATAAAAATATCGGAAAAGAAATGAAAGGCAGAATTTACAAAACAGTCTCAGACCAATAATGACATACGCGACAGAAACACGACCCGACACAGAGAGGACAAAAAGATTGCTCGAAACAGCAGAGATGAAAACCCTTCGAAAAATCGATGGTAAGACTCTATGGGACAGAGCTAGAAGTACAGATATACGACGGAGATGCAAGGTGGATAACATTATTAACTGGCTAAGAAACAGAAGAATAGAATGGAATGACCACATAAGCCGAATGACAACAAATAGGGTAGTCAGGACAACGAGAGACGTTTCCCCAATAGGAAGACGATCAGTGGGAAGACCACGAAAACCATGGAACGACAACTTACTAGAGGCACATTGAAAAAACAGACAGAGTTATGTCTATACAAAAAGAAAAAGAAGAAGACTTCAATTTTTATTTTATGTCCAACACTTACTATGAGTGATAAATTTGTCAATCGACTTTGCGACAGTGTTGACCTTAGATAATTTATTTTTAATTATTTTTAATTTAGAAAATGATCTTTCACTGTGCGCTACTGGCAGTGTGGGGTAAATTCTAAGAGCAGTGAACAAATTTGGGAACACTGAAAGTAATTTGTT